>NC_063064.1:39938-339938 GCF_018812025.1 Megalobrama amblycephala
GTGATCCTTGTTATGAAGAGGAGCGATTTTTCTACTGAAGTGAAATACTTGAGATAGAGAATATGATGCTGACGTCACACGAGTTCTGGGTCTGGTTTGTTTATATCGCGCTGCCTTTCTGCTAGTGATTTTAGGGCAGTATTTTGATTTTATCATGATTGTGAAAAATGTTGTCATTGTAGGTCATTCATGCTGCATCGAGAATTGCCATAGGAAATCTGGACAATGTAATGCATTTTTCGCCTTTTCTATGCAATAATGCCACTGACTGAACCCACTGCCTGTCACTCAATAAAATAATCACATTGCTGAGTGTTTTTGAAAGTTTTGTATTTTGTTTGGTTTAATAATTAACATTCACTCGGCTTGTGAATGAGTATAACTTGCACTCAGCCACTTCAAAACTGTTCACAAGCTTCTATGGATTTGATTTTCGTTGTCATTTGTTGAAATAAATACAAAAAAATAAAAATACAGTGTGTCGGTGTCTGTCCACTAAATGTGGCCATATGGGAAAGTGAATATTTACAATGACAACAATAAAAGTCAAAAACATAAAATGATCATGCAATGCGATAAAATAGCTTCTCTTCCCTGCAAACGATGAAGAATGTGAATATTTAACAAGGTTTGAAAGGAAACCAAAGGTAAGCAGGTATCCGTATTAATCTCAGTATAAACAGACGCAAAACGCCACTAAAGACGACAACTTTTGGTAAACGATAAAAGCTTCTTGTGGTTTCTTGGTTTGATCAATCTGAGCAACCATAAATGATGCAAATCATAGGCAGTTTGAGTTTGTGATAGTGCTTATGTAGAAAAACGCTTTTTGCATTTCGCGCTACAGCAACACAGTGACGTCATGTGCAAACAAGCTATTTCGTTTCAATGCACGAAATTGAGTATTCAGACAAGCCATAGTATAATATAACAAATTCAAAATGAAAATGCAATATAAATACAACATTAAAGCAGCATAACAGACTGTTTTATGCAGTGTGACAGCCATAAGGAAGCATGTCACCTGCAGCACCTTGGAGAGCACCAGCAGAGCCACTCAGGGACATTCAGGACCAGGGATAGCACCAACACAGGTGTGCAGAGTTTCCCTTTTGACAGGGGCCCTCAGCTGCAGGCTGTTGGGCCTAATCAGCAGCCACATAAAAAGAGAACAACAAAGTCACAGAGGAGGGAGCAGGGGAGGTGAACAGACGCATTGTGCTGAGCGTTCTTCAGCCCAGGGCCTGGACAAGTACTACCCAAGACGAGCTTGTGAGGAAAGAAGGACGTGAGTAGTCTGCAGTACAGAGACTAATCCTATATCTCTTCTGCCTTTTCCCCAGACATAATTTGATCCCAAAAAGAAAGAAAGAAGGAAGAAGAGCTGCCTGAGTTACAGTTTCTCCCCCATTCCCCTCTCCTACAACGTTTGAATAAATAAAGAAAGTTTAAGTTGGATGCACTGAAAGACTGCCTGGTGGACTCTTTGCTTTATCCTGTTAAGTTTAAATCCCCTATCTTGACCGTGAAGGGTACATATGGTGGAGAATGCGGGCATGAGGTGAGCCTCGCATCGATACAGACAGTGCACTGGGCAGAAAGGAAACGACAAGAAGATGGAGGAGGCCTTGACCGCCATTCTGCAAGCGCAAACCACACTGAATGCAGCCGTCACCGAGCTCTGCCGAAGGACTGAGGCACAGGGTAGGAGACCTCAAGAATATCTGACTAAAATGACTAGAGACGATGATGTGGAAACCTATCTTGATCTCTTTGAAAAGACGGCCCAACGAGAGAGGTGGCCTAGGGCAGACTGGGCAAACCTGATTCTCCCTCTGCTAACCGGGGAGGCACAGAAGGCCTGCCGCGACCTAACTGTTCATGAAGCAACCAATTATGAAGTGGTGAAGAGAGCAATCCTCGCCCAGTATGGGCTAAGCCTGCCTGCCAAAGGCCAGCGGGTCCATAGCTGGGAATACCATGCAACACTTCCAGCACGAGCCCAAGTAACCACCTTAACCCGCATGGTGAGAAGTTGGCTAGAGGAAGGAGATGGGCCACTAGCTGTAGAAAGAGTGGTGATCGATCGATGCATACGGGGCCTCCCTACAGATGCAAAGAAGTATGTGGCTCAACAAGGACCACAGTCCGTAGATGCCTTAATTGCACTCCTGGAAAACCACCAGGTAACCGTGAGTTTGATGAAACCTGAGGTGAACAAAACCCCGTCTTGGAAACCGAGGCCAGAGCGAGAGTCTCCTAAGAAGTACCCCGAAGCAGCCCAAACAAGGCCCCTGAGAGCTCAAGGGAACTGGAGAGATGAGAGGCCTCTGCGAAATCCCGTTCCGCTCCGTTGCTTCACATGTGGAAGGGAGGGACACCTGGCTCGGGATTGCCCAGGCCGAGAGGAACTCATGCCCACGGCCAGTGCCTCAGATTCATCAAAAGCCCCCTGCCATTTCCTTACCACCTGCTGGGCCCATGAGGGGGCAGTTGCCCCTAGGGTCCCTGTCAAGATTGGGGGCAGGGACACAGAAGCTCTCATAGACTCGGGGAGTATGGTGACACTGATCCGACCAGAGTACGCAGGGCCGATCATGGGGAGCGAGATCTCTGTATCCTGTATTCACGGGGACACCCGGGACTATCAAACTACAAAAGTAAGCCTGGTCACTCCCCGGGGCCAGTTTCAAGTGCAAGCAGGGATTGTGGAACACTTGCCAGTCCCGATCCTGATTGGCAGAGACTGTCAAGCATTTTCGGCCTATTGGACAGGCACAGCGGCAGACAGGAAGAGACCTACCCGGCGCAGGCGTAGAGATCATCTATCGGACCACCGGCCTTCTCGGACCACGGAAGAGATCACAGATGCAGAAGCAACCAGCCCTGAGGAACCCCTCAATGAGGTTGGAGGTGAGAAGGATCACTCTGGCCCCACGGCCACCGCCTCAGAAGATCCTGAAGGTGTACAGGTACTTGATGACATAGAATCCCATGAAGTGTTTTCTGAATTTCCCCCTGCAGAGACCCTCCAGGGAGGAAGGCTGGGTCGCTTCGGCTCTGCTCAATTGCAAGACCCGCTATTGAGCCAAGCATGGCGGAGTGCACAGGTGGTTGAAGGCCAGTTACAAACTGGGGTGAGTAGACTCAGTTATCCACATTTCATGGTAAAGAATAAGTTGTTGTATAGAATGGATTTGCGCAGGGGGGAAGTCGTGGAACAATTGCTGGTTCCCAAGCCATATACCTCTAAGGTGTTGTACTTAGCCCACACTCACCTGCTGGGAGGCCACTTGGGGGCCGAAAAGACCTACGAAAGGATCCTCACACGTTTCTATTGGCCCGGTGTTAAGAAGGCAGTTGAAGACTATTGTCGTCACTGCCCTGAATGTCAGCTTCACAGCCCCAAGGTAACATATCGAAATCCTCTTATTTCTCTGCCAATCATTGAGACCCCTTTCAGCAGGATTGCACTGGATATCGTGGGACCCCTACCAAAATCCAACCGGGGACACCGATACATTCTGGTCATCCTTGATTACGCCACTCGATTCCCTGAAGCGGTCCCTCTCCGATCAGCCACCTCCAAGGCTGTGGCCAGAGAACTGATCCAACTCTTCAGCTGGGTGGGGATAGCAGATGAGATCCTTACAGACCAAGGCTCGTGCTTCATGTCTACTGTGATGAAAGAGACCTGCCGACAATTGAAGGTGAAGCAACTCAAAACCTCCATATTTCACCCCCAGACTGACGGGCTTGTAGAGAGGTTTAACAAAACTCTTAAACAAATGTTGAAGAAAGTTATTGATGTTGATGGGAAAAATTGGGATCAATTGCTACCATATGTCTTGTTCTCTGTTCGAGAAGTCCCACAGAGTTCCACTGGTTTCTCACCCTTTGAACTCCTCTATGGGCGACGACCTCGAGGAATGCTGGATCTCGCCAAGGAGAGCTGGGAACAGCAGCCATCGCCACATCGCAGCCTCATTGAGCATGTCGAACAGATGCATGACCGAATGGCAAGAGTCTGGCCAATCGTAAGGGAACACATGCAACAGGCCCAACAACAGCAGGCCAAGATATACAACCGAGGGGCACAGGTACGAGAGTTCCGTCCTGGAGAAAAGGTTTTAGTTTTAATCCCATCTAATGAATGCAAATTCCTGGCCAGGTGGCTGGGACCCTATGAAATTGTAGAGCGGATGGGCCCAGTTAACTACAGAGTACGCCAGATTGGCCGAAGGAAAGGCCACCAAATCTACCACGTTAACCTCTTAAAACCATGGCATGAACCTATCACCCCTCCACGTGATGTCCTCACAGCCAGTATCCTTTCCCCTGTAACCCCTGAGGTGAAAATGGGTGACCAGCTATCTCCTAGGCAGAAGCAAGGGTTAAGAGAGCTTTTGTGGCGAAACCGGGATGTCTTCTCTGATCTTCCTGGACAGACCTCACTTATAGCCCATGATATAGTAACGGATCCAGGGAAGATTGTTAGACTTCGACCATATAGGATTCCAGAAGCTAAAAGAGAAGCCATCCGGAAGGAGGTAAAGAAAATGCTGGAGTTAGGAGTTCTGGAGGAATCCCAAAGTGCATGGTCAAGTCCCATCGTCCTAGTACCAAAACCAGATGGAAGCATACGATTCTGCAACGACTACAGAAAATTAAATGAGATTTCCCAGTTTGACACTTACCCCATGCCAAGGATAGATGAGCTAATTGAACAATTGGGCCCTGCTCGGTTCATCACAACACTTGACTTGACCAAAGGATATTGGCAGGTACCTCTAACCCCTCAAGCCAAACCAAAGACTGCCTTCTCCACTCCTGATGGGGTCTTCCATTACCGGGTTCTTCCTTTTGGGGTCCATGGGGCACCTGCCACATTTCAAAGACTCATGGATAGAGTCCTCCGTCCCCACCAACAATATGCTGCTGCATATCTGGACGACATTGTTGTTCACAGCAAGAGTTGGGAAGAACATCTTCACCATCTAGAGGCTGTCTTACAGGCACTACGCTCAGCGGGCCTCACAGCAAACCCAAGTAAGTGTTCACTTGCCCAAGAAGAGGCCAACTACCTTGGGTACACGATTGGGAGAGGAAATGTGAAACCACAATCCAAGAAGATTGATTCCATTCTCACCTGGCCCCGACCTCAAACCAAGAAGCAGGTAAGAACCTTCCTTGGGCTAGTTGGTTATTACCGAATGTTTATCCCTGGCTTTGCCACAAAAGCAGCCCCCCTAACTGAACTGACCCGCAAGCACCTCTCAAACCAGGTGAAGTGGACCAAAGAAGCAGAGCATGCCTTCATTGAGCTAAAGGAAGCGCTCTGTTGCGAACCCATCTTGCAAGCCCCAAACTTCAACACAACATTCGTTCTGCAAACGGATGCATCCGAAGTAGGAATTGGAGCTGTGTTGTCCCAGTTGCAGGAAGGTATGGAACACCCACTTATGTTTATTAGCCGTAAGCTGCTACCCCATGAGAAGAATTATGCCACAATTGAAAAAGAATGTCTTGCTGTTAAATGGGCTGTTGAAAAATTGAGATATTACCTGTTGGGTCGAAAATTCATCTTAGTAACTGATCATGCCCCGCTGAAATGGATGTCCCAAAACAAAGGGAAAAATGCACGAATCACCCGCTGGTTTCTTCAGTTGCAGGACTTCCAGTTTGCAGTAGAACACCGGGCTGGGAACTCTCATGCAAATGCTGATGCCATGTCCAGAAGGTATGACAACGCTGGGACGTGCGCTCCAAGCAGGAGCCTGGAGCTGGAAAAGGGGGTATGTGACAGCCATAAGGAAGCATGTCACCTGCAGCACCTTGGAGAGCACCAGCAGAGCCACTCAGGGACATTCAGGACCAGGGATAGCACCAACACAGGTGTGCAGAGTTTCCCTTTTGACAGGGGCCCTCAGCTGCAGGCTGTTGGGCCTAATCAGCAGCCACATAAAAAGAGAACAACAAAGTCACAGAGGGGGAGCAGGGGAGGTGAACAGACGCATTGTGCTGAGCGTTCTTCAGCCCAGGGCCTGGACAAGTACTACCCAAGACGAGCTTGTGAGGAAAGAAGGACGTGAGTAGTCTGCAGTACAGAGACTAATCCTATATCTCTTCTGCCTTTTCCCCAGACATAATTTGATCCCAAAAAGAAAGAAAGAAGGAAGAAGAGCTGCCTGAGTTACAGTTTCTCCCCCATTCCCCTCTCCTACAACGTTTGAATAAATAAAGAAAGTTTAAGTTGGATGCACTGAAAGACTGCCTGGTGGACTCTTTGCTTTATCCTGTTAAGTTTAAATCCCCTATCTTGACCGTGAAGGGTACAGCAGCTAAAAAATAATAGGCGTCGATGAAACCCGAAGCCAGACACATTACATTTACAAATATCCACACTGTTAAAAATAATGTGGATCGGATTCGGAGGGTTTGATTTAGAGTTAGTATGTAATTATGCATAGTTTACTTTTATTATTAAAGTAACTGGAGCACGTTAAAGTAAAGTGTTACCTGATTTACAGTTCAAATTTAGTTACACATGCCAGACTAGAATCCGTGATCAAAACTGCCAGGAATGGACTTGTTTTGTGACTCCCTCCACGTTCACATGGGTAAAGAAACTGCATCCATCAAATAGAGTTTAATCTCTGGAACAAAGATGAATCTTGTCGCTGTGAATGAGATCTTTGACTCTTTGAGGCTGGGATGGAAATGAGAGCGCGTTTTCTTCGGCAGTGGAGCCATACCTCTCTCTTTGTGCTGCTGTTCCTGGACTCTCCAGGGAAGATGGATGTCTTTTCAACCCTTACATCTGACTTGTCAACATAAATCATGGAGAACTGGGCCAAACAGGGCCATTGGCATCAAACTGATGGGAAAAAATTTACTCACGGCTGGACTGTGAAATGGACTCATTAGGACACGTTTAACTCCTGATGATAAGCTGGAAGATTGAGACATATGCGTGATGTCATGTGTGACATATTAAAACGGCTCTAAAGCAGTATGTCAGGTGCTCTGTAATTATTGCTTTTAAAAGTTCATTGTGGGAATCATTCAAAATAATTCACGCAGAAATGAGTGAGCGCACTTCAGTGAAACACATCAGGAAAAATGCTGCTCCTTTCCATACAACAAAACATGAATGTGTGTCTTCTGATGCCTTGTGTGAGGAACAGATTGAAATTAAATTCACCAGATGAAGATGGGTCATTGACAAATAAGGTTTTTAAAAGTGTAAAAAAAAATAGAGATATAAGTAATTTTGAAGTTTTATTAAGTGTTAACAGTGGTTTTTATAATCAATTAACACTGCTTTTGTCATTTTTTACAAGATGGACAAAATTTATCACCAAAAAAGTCATTTGGTTTAACCGAATGACGATATTTTCAAACAATGCTAACAGGCTGATATCTAGCTAGCTTGAAAAAGGACAATCAATTAGATTTAGCACAAGTTTTTAAACTATTCCAACATTTTCCATGTTTTATAGCGGTTGCACCGAATGACCTGATGTTTCGGGACATGCATATGATCAAGAGAAAACATGAATTTATCAAATAGTTAAGAGAGAGTTAGTTACTTTGCTTCATGACCATGTGGTCCTTTGCAGGTGTCTGAATGATGTCACATCCTGTCACATGATACTGACCACATGACTTGATCCAGAATGGTCCCTTTATATTGGTTACTCCGAATGACATCAATGAAACTCATTCTTTCTCATTACAAAGCAACAACTTCTACACATAATTTTTATATCATTTTGCACTATGTTGATATATGATGTTATAAAATCATGCCAGAATAAAAAATATATACATTTATTACATTTTAATATATTTTAATCACAAATGAACAGTTGGACGGTTAAACCGAATGACCTTTTGACACTTCAGAATCTTTAAAATACCTTTATATGAAGCAAAATATAATTAAAACCTTCTGGATTCATTATAAGAGATCTAATTGTTCTACCTTACATACATTGGATGTCATATCTTTGTTTTTTTATTATTATTAAGGCCTTTGGACAGAAAAATGACCCGTCACGTCATACACAGCACCAGATCTGATATGATATCATTTCTCACTGTCTTGAGTGCGATCACAGTGAATCTTAGTTAATGCCAGCATTTATTAACACATTATTAAAACTAAAGGTTGTATCTGTTTATATTAGCCTATTTAATGGAGTTATGTTGATGCATTAATTAACCAGAACTACTGGGACCTTATTGTAAAGGGTTACCAAAATGATTTTCTCCAAGGCTGGACTGTTTTTAGAAGGTTTTGGGCACTTCTCAGCAAGTCCATCTTTTCTCCCAGCTAAACCTGTTAAACGCCAGCTACGACCAGTTTAATCCAGCTAAGACCAGCAAACCATCTTAGGCTGGTTTAAGCTGTTTTTGTTAGCAGGATTGAGTTCTTTTTTGAAGCTTCCAGCCATTGTTTGCAAAAAAAAAGGACATTGATTTGTATAAAAAAGAAAGTGCCGATTTTTGGATGAATTATCCCTTTAAAACACTGATTTATTTGTAATCAAATGCAATAAAATATGACGTTTTTTGCACATTCCTTTAAAAAAATCAACCTCATTTCTGCTCACAAGGTTTTTCAGACTCCATTACTTTCCTCCTCGTCCTTGCTTGTCTGGCTGCAGGGCTTTTTTCTCCCCCAAAAAATGCGAAATCAAAGGAGGGATTTAGTCCATTCTTTCAGCGGGAGCGCGCTCACTCTACCCCCCTCCAAGGTGCGGAGTGCGATAAAGAGCAGCATGTGGTTCTCCAGCGCGTCTGAGCCGCGCGGCTGAACACTGCCGCGTCATGGACAGCGCGCGCAACTGCACTGATCAGGCGGAGTGAGCGCGCGCGTGCGCGCGGGGTTGTGTGTTTGCGGATGGGGTCTCTGTGTGTTTGACTGTGAGAGATGATGATGTTGTGATGTAGTGCGTGTTGTGCAGTTTGTGAGCGCGAGGGTCGTGTGTCTTTCAGACTGCGCATGTTTGTGTGCGCGCGCGTGAATCCCATGCCATGGTTCAAACGCATCTTTTTTTTTTTTTTTTGCATATTTGCTTTTTTTTTTTTTTTTTGCATGCTTATTTTCAAGATAATTAACTAATTCACATTCACATTACTAATCCTCCATTATTCTCTAAATTATAACAACAATACTGTTGTTATTTCAATCAGCATAAAATATACAAGTAATTACATATAATACATAAAATATACAAAATATACATAAAAATATACAAATAATTCAGCAAATACTCTACAATTCAGTAAATACTGAATTGTTTTATACTAAAAAAAAGTTTTATATAAATATATTATATATATATATATATATATATATATATATATATAATTTTGTATCTTAATCAGCATAATTTAAAGATAGTACAAACAACGCTTCCATAATTTGCTATATAATTTTCATAATAATAATAATTAATAATAATATATTACAGTGATAAAAATAAGATTTTATATATATAAATATATAAATTCCTTACATTTATATAGCGCTTTTCTGGGCACTCAAAGTGCATAAGCATATATATATATATATATATAATGTGTGTGTGTGTGTGTTTGTGTGTGTGTGTGTGTGTGTGTGTGTGTGTGTGTGTGTGTGTGTGTGTGTGTGGTCCTGGTAAACCCTACGCCATAGGAACAAAATGTCTCCAAAGATGTTAAAATCCTTGTCCTTGTCCTTGTGGGGACATTTTTTGGTCCCCATGAGGAAAACAGCTAATAAATCACACTAAGTGATGTTTTTTGAAAACATAAAATAGCAGTGATGGTATATACAGTACAGTATAAAATGCATTATGTCTATGGAAAGTGCCCATAAAACATGGAAGCCCAACATGTCAGTGTCATCAGTACAAACGTGGCTGTTTTAGCGACCACTCGTATCTATTATGACAGGCCAGCGGAGAGGTTTTGGGATGCTGATGATAATTTTAGATTTCTCAGGAAAGCTCTGAGCGGAGACAGAGTCGACCAGACAGGCATGAATGGAAGAGGAGCAGTGTTGTTTGTCTACGCTAAAGCTAATGACCTCACGTCTCACGATCCTGACAGTCGAATCTCCACACATGTGCTTCTCACAAATCAAAACACAACACTGAATACTGCAGCCATCGTTCTTGCGGTGCAAATGCTCACGTCCTTCCTTCAGCAGACAAAGAAAGCGTCATGCAATTTTTGGCCCTGAGCGCATCAAGCGTGCTGTAGAGTCTGAGTCGCTGAGGGGGATTTGAGTCACGCTGCCGTCTCATTATTATAATGCTGCATGGCCATGAACGGTGAAGACCACTCCAAACATAATTAGCCCTGTTTATCACGCATAAGGTCAACTAACATCTCAAGAACCGGAAACACAGTCTCTGCCAAATGAAAATAGAGCCATTTGAGCCAATTAAAACTGGCTTCGTTCGGTTGGTTTATTTGAGTAAAGAATCAGTTATTCAATCATTACTATTATTATGATGTCACAGAGTCATGGTCAAAGTTTCAAATTTGTTAATTGTGTGTTGTGATGTAGAAAAATCTTTGCTTATTAAAATTCATAACGACATCTCCATATTGCTGTTTAACTTGCCTTGCAGTAGATAATAGTTGAATTCAAATTTCTGCACATTGCACACTACAAATGAAGTGAAGCGATGTGCAATCGGTTATGTAAGATAAAGCCGAAAAAATACTTGTGACATGCGATGTCATTACAACATAGATGTCTGTTTCATGTCAGCGGTCTGGACTTTGTTTTTGCTCTTGACACGGAGTGGGACTGTCAGATCAGTTCAAATGGCATGCGGCATGGAGAATGTTATTGAAAAACATGTGTGTGAGATTTTTGCATTATGTCCATAATGTCCAAATTTCCACATTCAATAATGCATTAAAAAAAAAACAATATTAATAGTGGCAGAAAAGAAAGAAAAGTCAGTCTGATCTGTTACAAGGTGAGTTTCGTATGATTTGAACAATGTGAATCGTACAAAACCGCACAATTATCAGAAAAACAGGGTGTGAGTGGATCATTTGAAAATGAGATTGTACGAATTGAGCCACTGATTCGATAAAATGTTTAATAGTTATGAATTTCCGTGAGGTTGTGTTGGAAACAGAGGTGTAAAGAGTACCTGAGTAAAAGTACAGATACCGTACAGCGAAAATGACTCCATTACAAGTTACAAGTCACCAATTACAAAAAAACCTGAGTAAAAGTCTTAAAGTTTCTGATTTGAACAGTATTAAGTTTTTTACTCAAAGATGCACTAATCCTAAACACATGAGAGATATGCCAGTGACAATAAGAAACTAAAATCAGAAACTTTTCTAAAATCCAAATAAAACTGAACACCTCAATGTTGCAATAAATCAAGTTCGACACTCTCAAGTCTCAGTTAAGCTCAAGTGCACAAAAGGCCATAACTAAACCAATATCCTTCACAAAGGTCTTGTCAGTATAGCAGACAAATAAAATAATGTTAGGTAAAATTAAATAGAGAAAATCTACTTGCACTGGATGTGCTGTTTTGACCTCATCTCCTAAATCAAACACCTGCGATTCAGAAACTGCCTGCTAATGCACTCGCATTCATGTAAAGCAGCCTTGCTGACAAGTTTTGGGTGAGTAAAGGCAAAACACACAATATGTAGTACCTTCACTGCCTTAAGATGGCGATATTGCTTCTTTATAGCAGAAACAAACTGCTGCAGAAAAAGTTAGGTGCTGCGCAAAATGTAATGTGCATTACTCATCACAAATGTACTGGAGTAAAAAATACATTTACTTGCTCAGAAATGTAGAGATAAGAAGTTGCTAATATCTTTGATACACAGTACAACTACTAAAAAGATACTCAAACAATGTTATAAATGTTTGTTTAATGTTATAAACCAACATTAAACATTTTGGACAAGAAACCAAATAGATGGCATCACTGTAAAATATAGGTTGCTTAGTTATTAAAGTTTCTTATTAAAATGTTTTTTAAATGTGTAAATAATCTTATTGTATGCCAATTAATATCAAAAGAGAAAGAGAAAAACTAAATTTGCACAATCCAAACGTTCAGTTCAAGGTACACTGCTTTGGAACAGAATGCCGGCTGAACTGAAAATGCAAACAGAAGTTGAACATTTTTCAAAGAAATTTAAAAAAGTGGTTCAAACAAAAGCAAGTTTGTGAACACTGATGGTCGTACACAGTCTCAGCTGTTATATTTTTTTATTATTATTGTTATATTTTTTACCTATTTTTTTGTGTGATTATTGTTTTATTGTTGTTAAAAAAGCCTAACCAGGGACTGGTGCTGCGAATTAGCCTTTGGCTAGCATCGGCTGGAACTGTAGCAATGTTATACTGCATTGTCCCTGTTAAATAAACTAAATAAAGTACAGTAACTAAATACATTTACTCAAATACTTTACACCACTGGTTGCAAAAGATGTGCTTTTCTAACACAATCTTATTGCAATTTATAATTATTTTACATTGAATTCATACAATCTCATTTGTACATTTTCATACACACACAATAAAAAAGTGACATTTGTCCATTCAGTTCCCTTTACATTTGCACCATTTTGTGGAAGGATTCATTGGTGATGATGGCGAGCACTATTAATACTGTATTTCTTCTCACAAACTAAAAAGAAAAATATTTTTCAAAGTTGTAAACACAAAGTTTAAAGGGTTAGTTCACCCAAAAATGAAAATTATGTCATTTATTACTCACCCTCATGTCGTTCCACAGCCGTAAGACCTTCGTTCATTTTCAGAACACAAATTAAGATATTTTTGATGAAATCCGATGGCTCAGTGAGGCCTGAGCAATGACATTTCCCATTTAAGCTTCGGAGCGTTATGAATCTTTTGTGTCGAATCGTGATTCGGATTGCGTGTCAAACTGCTGAAATCACGTGACTTTGGCACTCCGAACCGCTGATTCGACACGCTGATTCATAACGCTCCGAAGCTTCCTGAAGCAGTGTTTTGAAATTGGCCATCACTATATAAGTTGTTATTTTGTTTTTTTGGCGCACCAAAAATATTCTCGTGGCTTTATAATATTAATATTGAACCACATGAACTGATTTAAATATGTTTTTAGTACATTAATGGATCTTGAGAGAGGAAATGTCATTGCTGACTATGCAGGCCTCACTGAGCCATCAGATTTCATCAAAAATATCTTAATTTGTGTTCTGAAGATGAACGTTGAACGGGTGTGGAACGGCATGAGGGTGAGTAATTAATGACATTATTTTCATTTCTGGGTGAACTAACCCTTTAATGCAGTACATTTTACAAGAAAAAAAAATGTCATGTTTAATTCAATTTTACTTCCGTTTCTTTGTAATTATTGAGTGAGAATTTTTTCTACAGTACATCATAAATTCTTGATTGTTTCCTCAAATCATGTGTTGATGAATAGAGGTGTACTGTTACTTTAATAAGTGATCAGATACACCATTTTCACCATGTTTTCTTCACCAGGTGAGAAAAAACCCACAGACGCACGCTGACAGAGCGACTCGACCAAACAGAGAGATTCATGGGCGGACCAATAAGAACAATCCACCCAGAAAACATTGCAACGTCCATGACATCAGCCCAAAACCCTCTCTGAACACCTCCACATACGCTGAAGATAGAGGTCAAGTAATGCTGCTCAACCCTCTACCATCCTTGCCAATGCTTTGAACATTGATTTATATAGAGAGGAACAGCAAATTCACAATTAAATCTCATTTCACTCTCGGCATAATACATTAAATGTAATCTTTTAAAGGTCAGTAATAGTCAAATACGAGTGTGTCAGTTCTCTGCTTTGACACACTGACAGAATATAATCACAATGGAGGGAAACCAATCACACATTCTGCAGGGGATTGACTATTAATTTTTCAAAACTCATTTTCTCGTGTGTCTGAATGACTTTGGGAATACATTTTCTCACTCAGCCAACAAATATAGATTGTCAGGGTTATTTTCATCATAGGCGAAGAAAAGATTTTTGGCAAGGTGTACTTTCCAGTTGATTTTTCACATTCATATCATCGGGCTCTCGGATCCATTTCTTCATTTCCCCGGGTGAATGTGTCTCGCTGTTCAGTAAATAGATTTCTACAGAGGAATCAATACTGGCCTGATGAAGCAGCTCTCTTTCCTTCTCTCACACACACTCAGAATTATTATGATTATACACAGATTATACACACTCCTGCGATGAATTTTGATTCATCATATTGAACCACCTTTATTATTATAGTGATTATCGGTACATTTTAAGGTATAAAGCAGATATTGATACTCTTTCCACTTTTTTTGGTCTTCTGTTCTAGTTTCTTTACTTATGGAACTAGTCTGGACATTGTGGTGAACTAGCCAAACCAACCAAATATTAATAACGTCTCAGGTTACTGTCACGGATCCCTTGTTCCCTGGACTCCTATTCCCATGATCCTCCTGTTCTCCACACCTGCACTCACTTCCCTCGTCTTCTCCTCCTCATCACGGATTGCCTGCACCTGTTCCTGATCGTCAGCACACCCTTTATAATGGACTCACTCCCTTCACTCCTTGTCTGTTCTGAATGTTATATACCAGTGTTTGGATGTTGTCTCTTCGTTGTGTTAATAAACCCATTTGATTGTGGATATCCGTATCAGCCTCCTTTCTACAACAGCAAACCGTAACAGAAGAACAGACCAAAACCGTTGGATTTCCACACTGAAAGAATGGGTATTTTCCTGTTTCCCGAACCTCCGAAGCCTCTCAGGGCGGACGAAAGACTTTGCCGTCTGCGGCAGAGTGGCAGGCCATTGGAGAGGTATGTGGAGGAGTTTTTGGAGGTCTCTTATTTGGTGAGCTGGACTGATGCCTGCCTTAATGCTGTTTTTCTGATGGGACTGGACAAGGACGTCATTCGTTATAACGAACCAGCTTGTAATTTCTCCTTAGTCGATTCTCTGAATGTGATTCTCCTGTAAATGGTTCTAATTTTGAAGTAGATAAAGTTCTAGAGAACCAGAGTCTTTGTCCAGCCCCATCAGCAGCTTATCAGGCATCACCAGCTCACCTCACCCCAGAACCCTGCACATACATCAACGGTCCAGCCCACTCCTGGCCGCCAACCGCCGAGCAGGCAGCCCCAGTCTCCGCCGAGCAAGCAGCCCCAGTCTCCGCCGAGCAAGCAGCTCCAGTCTCCGCCGAGCAAGCAGCTCCAGTCTCCGCCGAGCAAGTAGCTCCAATCTCCGCCGAGCAAGCAGCTCCAGTCTCCGCCGAGCAAGCAGCTCCAGTCTCCGCCGAGCAAGCAGCTCCAGTCTCCGCCGAGCAAGCAGCTCCAGTCTCCGCCGAGCAAGCAGCTCCAATCTCCCCCGAGCAAGCAGCTCCAGTCTCTGCCGAGCAAGCAGCTCCAATCTCCCCCGAGCAAGCAGCTCCAGTCTCCGCCGAGCAAGCAGCTCCAATCTCCCCCGAGCAAGCAGCTCCAATCTCCCCCGAGCAAGCAGCTCCAGTCTCTGCCGAGCCAGCTCCTGTACCAGTGGGACTCCTCATTGTTTATGAGGGAATGAACTGGACCCCTCTTCATTCAGCTCCAGCAGCCGCCGCCGAGCCTGCCGCTCCTGCCACCGCCGCCGAGCCAGTATCTCCAGTCTCCGCCGCCGAGCCAGTATCTCCAGTCTCTGCCGCCGAGCCCTCCGCCCCAGTCTCAGCCGCCGAGCCCTCCGCCCCAGTCTCAGCCGCCGAGCCCTCCGCTCCAGTCTCAGCCGCCGAGCCCTCCGCTCCAGTCTCAGCCGCCGAGCCCTCCGCTCCAGTCTCAGCCGCCGAGCCCTCCGCTCCAGTCTCAGCCACCGAGCCCTCCGCTCCATGCTCCTGCACCGAGCCAGCCGTTCCACGCGCTGCAGCCGAATCAGCTGCTCCATGCGCCGCCAAACCAGCTTCATGCTCCTCCACCCACATGTTTACCATATTCCTTGGACTCCTCTTAATGATCCATAACCTCTCCAAGTATTTTTTGGGGGGGGGCCAAGTACCCGTGGGTGGGGGACATGTGGGGGACACACAGGTGGTTGGGGCTTTGCCATTGCCGCCCAAGGCTCCTGACCAGCCATGGTTGCCCGCTGCGCCTGACCCGCCATGGTTGCCCGCTGCGCCTGACCCGCCATGGTTGCCCGCTGCGCCTGACCCACCATGGCTACCCACTGCACCTGACCCGCCATGGTTGCCCGCTGCGCCTGACCCGCCATGGTTGCCCGCTGCGCCTGACCCGCCATGGTTGCCCGCTGCGCCTGACCCGCCATGGCTCATGGACCCGCCCTGGGCGCCCACCCCCCCTCCCCGGTGTTACATCTACGGCGCGAGGTCGCGCCTACTGGGAGGGGGCGGTACTGTCACGGATCCCTTGTTCCCTGGACTCCTATTCCCATGATCCTCCTGTTCTCCACACCTGCACTCACTTCCCTCGTCTTCTCCTCCTCATCACGGATTGCCTGCACCTGTTCCTGATCGTCAGCACACCCTTTATAATGGACTCACTCCCTTCACTCCTTGTCTGTTCTGAATGTTATATACCAGTGTTTGGATGTTGTCTCTTCGTTGTGTTAATAAACCCATTTGATTGTGGATATCCGTATCAGCCTCCTTTCTACAACAGCAAACCGTAACCGTTACGTCTGTAACCATAGTTCCCTGAGAAGGGAACAAGACACTTTGGCAACGCTTCTGCTTGATTGCGTCTGAAGCACGTGTGTCAACTAGTCCAATGGCGAGTGTGAACATCACGGGTGGGTTAGGCACATCGGGAACAGCCGGCGTTAGCTTCAGTGGAATACTGAGAGCAACACTATGACATGAGCACCCGTGAAACGGGAGCAGCGTCCAGGTCTAGGTCGTAAAATCTTACGAATGTAAGCAGAGAGGACCAGCCCGCCGCATTATAAACGTATTGAAGGGAGACACCCGAAATTTGATTGCTTTTTCCTGTCAGATTTTTGTTTTTATATGCATTTTTTTTTTTTTTGCATAGTAAAATAAAATCTGTTGCTGTTGTTTGACTTTTTAATTTAACAAAATAATTTTAACAGATAAATACCTTAACAAAGTTTAGTGTTTAGTTTTTCCCTCTTATTTAAAATAATATAATTATAATTTAAAAATATAATATAGTAAATATTAGAATTGTTGTTCTTGGCAAGAAATAAGCTTAAGTTGAAGCACTAAAATGATTAACTGGAAATAAATGAAAACTTACGGAAGAGGATTAGGCCAAGCAATAATAAGAAAATAAAACCATTTTGAGATTAAAGTTGTTAAATTTTGAGAAAAAACTCATTAAATTAAGAGAAAAAAGGTCGAGATAAAATGTTGAGAATAAACTCATTAAATTATGAGAAAAAAGTTGTTAAATTACGAGAACAAATTCGTTAAATTATAAGAAAAAACTCGTTAAATTTCGAGAAAAAAGTCGAGATAAAATGTTGAGAATAAACTTGTTAAATTACGAGAAAAAACTCGTTAAATTTCGAGAAAAAAGTCGAGATAAAATGTTGAGAATAAACTCATTAAATTATGAGAAAAAAGTTGTTAAATTACGAGAACAAATTCGTTAAATTACGAGAAAAATGTCGTTAAATTTTGAGAAAAAAGTCTAGATAAAATGTTGAGAATAAAGTCATTAAATTATGAGAAAAAAGTTGTTAAATTATGAGAACAAATTCGTTAAATTACGAGAAAAAACTCGTTACATTTCAAGAAAAAAGTCGAGATAAAATGTTGAGAATAAACTCATTAAATTATGAGAAAAAAGTTGTTAAATTATGAGAACAAATTCGTTAAATTACGAGAAAAAACTCGTTACATTTCAAGAAAAAAGTCGAGATAAAATGTTGAGAATAAACTCATTAAATTATGAGAAAAAAGTTGTTAAATTATGAGAACAAATTCGTTAAATTATAAGACAAATGTCGTTAAATTTCGAGAAAAAAGTCGAGATAAAATGTTGAGAATAAACTCCTTAAATTATGAGAAAAAAGTTGTTAAATTACGAGAACAAATTCGTTAAATTACGAGAAAAATGTCGTTAAATTTTGAGAAAAAAGTCGAGATAAAATGTTGAGAATAAACTCATTAAATTATGAGAAAAAAGTTGTTAAATTATGAGAACAAATTCGTTAAATTATAAGACAAATGTCGTTAAATTTTGAGAAAAAAGTCGAGATAAAATGTTGAGAATAAATTCATTAAATTATGAGTTTATTCTCAACATTTTATCTCGACTTTTTCTTGAAATTTAACAACATTTTTCTCATAATTTAACAAATTTGTTCTCGTAATTTAATGAGTTTATTCTCAACATTTTATTTCGACTTTTTTCTCGAAATTTAACGAGTTTTTTCTCGAAATTTAACAACTTTAATCTTGAGATGGTTTTATTTTTTTATTATTGCTTGGCCCTAATCCTCTTCCGTAAAAACTAAAATTAAAACTGAAATAAAAATAAATTAAACCTAAATAGCAATATTTTTAAAAAAAATTATAAAAAAAGTAATAAATGACAACACATAACGAAATTACTAAAAATGTAACTAAAATTAACATGAAAACTAAAAATATAAAATAAAAGCTAATTCAAAATGTTAATAAAACTATAATACTAGATTAAAATGACACTGACGTTAATCTCAGAATTTACTAATATATTTTTAAGATCAAAAGTTGTATCTATTAACATTAGTTAATGCAGCAATAAGAATATAAACATTTTTATTAACAAAGGTTAATGAATGCTGTAAAAACATATTGCTCATTGTTGGTTTATGTTAGTTAATGCATTTACTATTGTAAACAAATGAGACCTTATTGTTATTTCTATATATTCAGTAGCAGACCTGTAATGCTTGGTTTTCAGACTGAACACACGCAAAATATCTTATTATTTCTATGATGACATTTTGTTATGTATAATATCCAATCACATGCTGAAGCCTCAGTCTCAGGAGAGTTAGAGAGAGAGAGAGAGAGAGAGAGTAAGACAGGAGGACATTGTGAGGAGTGGATGAGAGCCTGCGGGATGAGACGCATTATGTAACCTCAGCTTTTGCTCACATGCCAGCCAATGTGACTCCCAAATATCTGCAGAAAACAGTGAGGAGAGAAGTGTGACTGAGGTGAAGCTGAGCGAATGATGCTGGAGGGACAGACAGAGACACACGCTGTACTTTAGTTGTACTGATGTGGTCATGGCTATAGTCATCATTTACTTGCCCTATTTCTTATATATATATATATATATATATATATATATATATATATATATATATATATATATATATATATAATTTTGCAGTATGTCCAAGCTGCTCTTTCACATGCAGTGATGATGAATGCTTCAAAAAGACACCATTCATGAAATGAAACAAAAGAGAATTTCTGTGGAAACCCTTCATGCTACATTATTATTACACACATTGATTGGTTTCACAAGCAATTTAGCGTGATATAATATAATATAATATAATATAATATAATCTTCTTCTTTCGGCTTCTCCCAGTTTGGGGTCACCACATCGGATCATCCTCTACTTTGGTCTTCCTCTTCCCCTCCTGCCCGGTGGCTCCACTCTCAACTTCCTTTTCCCGACATACCCTGCAAATGCCCAAACCATCTTAGTCTCGCCTCTCACACTTTGTCTATGTAGCCTGTTGGGAAGAGTGAAATATTAATTGCATTTTATTTTTGCATGATTAACTTTTCAAAAATATTTTTCAATGGAGTTAAAGACATTTGATTTCATTATGTATTAAATTCCTACATGGGTCATGCAATGTTATTGAGGGTAGGAACTATCAGTTAAGGCGTTTTGTTCAAGTGGGACGCTTATCGGTGTTGTGCGTTATGCTTTTGGGGAGTGCAGGAGTTACCTTAGCCTCAGACTGCAAATGGACACTGGCGAGACAAGACGCACATCTTTCCCTTCTCTTCTTCCAGGCACTATTGTGTTTAACATGGGAAGGAGTTAGTGCAACGGATGTTTATCTGATCGAGTGTCTTATATGTTTCCAGGGTCAATAAATGGAGATGCTATCCTGCTGTCTGTGGTGTGGAATTCTTTATGTGCACAACTGGATTTGCTACATCTACAAACTGTCCTATCCATGCTGTCCATCTTGTATGCTAATTTCTGATCCTGTCCATCCTCAAAACTCCCAAAGAAAATCGCAGCATCTTCAACTCTGCCACCTCCTCCTCTTTTTGTCAATGCCACCGCTAAGAGCCGATCCTTGATGCAATCCTACCTTCACTCTGAACCAGTTCCTACTGCACACCTTACCACTGTCACACTGTAATGCACCACTCTAACACTCCCGCCTTCCTCATACAGTACCACAACTCTTCTCTCGGCACCCTGTCATACTTTTTTTTTTAAATCCACAAACACGCAATGCAACCCTTTCTGGCCTTCTCTATACTTCTCCAATAACACTCTCAGAGCAATCCGTAACATCCGTAGTGCTCTTTCCTGGCATGAACCCATATTGCTGCTCACTGATCATCACCTCTCCTCTCAGTCTAGCTTCTACTACTTTTTCTCATAATGTCTTGGTGTGGCTGATCAACTTTACACCCCTGTAGTTGGGGTAAGATGAGCCATTTTTACTTATGTGGTCCTCAAGATTAGGGAAATGAGGCAGAAGTACAATGAAAGTATTTAAAGTACAAACCCGATTCCAAAAAAGTTGGGACACTGTACAAATTGTGAATAAAAAAGGAATGCAATAATTTACAAATCTCATAAACTTATATTTTATTCACATAATAGAATATAGATAACATATCAAATGTTGAAAGTGAGACATTTTGAAATGTCATGCGAAATATTGGCTCATTTTGGATTTCATGAGAGCTACACATTCCAAAAAAGTTGGGACAGGTAGCAATAAGAGGCTGGAAAAGTTAAATGTACATATAAGGATCAGCTGGAGGACCAATTTGCAACTTATTAGGTCAATTGGCAACATGATTGGGTATAAAAAGAGCCTCTCAGAGTGGCAGTGTCTCTCAGAAGTCAAGATGGGCAGAGGATCACCAATTCCCCCAATGCTGCGGAGAAAAATAGTGGAGCAATATCAGAAAGGAGTTTCTCAGAGAAAAATTGCAAAGAGTTTGAAGTTATCATCATCTACAGTGCATAATATCATCCAAAGATTCAGAGAATCTGGAACAATCTCTGTAAGGGTCAAGGCCGGAAAACCATACTGGATGCCCGTGATCTTCGGGCCCTTAGACGGCACTGCATCACATACAGGAATGCTACTGTAATGGAAATCACAACATGGGCTCAGGAATACTTCCAGAAAACATTGTCGGTGAACACAATCCACCGTGCCATTCGCCGTTGCCGGCTAAAACTCTATAGGTCAAAACAGAAGCCATATCTAAACATGATCCAGAAGCGCAGGCGTTTTCTCTGGGCCAAGGCTCATTTAAAATGGACTGTGGCAAAGTGGAAAACTGTTCTGTGGTCAGACGAATACAAATTTGAAGTTCTTTTTGGAAAACTGGGACGCCATGTCATCCGGACTAAAGAGGACAAGGACAACCCAAGTTGTTATCAGCGCTCAGTTCAGAAGCCTGCATCTCTGATGGTATGGGGTTGCATGAGTGCATGTGGCACGGGCAGCTTACACATCTGGAAAGGCACCATCAATGCTGAAAGGTATATCCAAGTTCTAGAACAACATATGCTCCCATCCAGACGTCGCCTCTTTCAGGGAAGACCTTGCATTTTCCAACATGACAATGCCAGACCACATACTGCATCAATTACAACATCATGGCTGCGTAGAAGAAGGATCCGGGTACTGAAATGGCCAGCCTGCAGTCCAGATCTTTCACCCATAGAAAACATTTGGCGCATCATAAAGAGGAAGATGCGACAAAGAAGACCTAAGACAGTTGAGCAACTAGAAGCCTGTATTAGACAAGAATGGGACAACATTCCTATTCCTAAACTTGAGCAACTTGTCTCCTCAGTCCCCAGACGTTTGCAGACTGTTATAAAAAGAAGAGGGGATGCCACACAGTGGTAAACATGGCTTTTGAGATGTGTTGATGCCATGAAATTTAAAATCAACTTATTTTTCCCTTAAAATGATACATTTTCTCAGTTTAAACATTTGATATGTCATCTATGTTGTGTTCTGAATAAAATATTGAAATTTGAAACTTCCACATCATTGCATTCTGTTTTTATTCACAATTTGTACAGTGTCCCAACTTTTTTGGAATCGGGTTTGTAAATTCAGGATGTTTTATTTCATTTTAAATGATCAGAATATGTCTATGATGAAGGGTTCTAAAAATATGGCTTCTTTAAAAAAAAAAAGTGTTCCTTTGGCTCAATTTACCCCAGGTTAGGGGTAAGTTGAGCCGAGTCAGTAGATGGGTGTAAACTGACCATCCAACTGAATCTGAATCAATCCCATGTGAAATTTGAAAGATTATGTACCTATTTTAAAAACTAAATTAATAATAAAATTTCCTTTTACAAATATTCTTTGTAAAAATATTTTACAAATAATTCTTTTTTAAAGCTAAATGAAACAATATGAAACCAACCAAATGAAGTTGAAATTTCAGTATGTTTAACTGTTTGCATTTCTGAAACAATATGTTGAACATCAAAGTTGTAACTTTTTCGTAAACAGGCTAAACAGAGAGTTTGTTGAGTAAAATTAAATAAAAACTAAATAAGAATGAATAAATGTCACTGAAACTAATCAACATTTTAGTCAAAAGGTTCTTGACATGGTAGTTTTTCTGCAATGTCGACCATGTTAGGCCATTAGAGAGTACAGGTGAAAAGATATATATGATTAAACATCCTCTGGTTGGTATCAGAGAAGGATTTGGTGTGCTTGTACACTGTTCCAATCAAATAAATTCAAAAATAAAGAATAAACTAAACCAGTTGCGTAATATTACATTGAAATGACACCAGTTTATACTTCAGATTTAACTTAAATTCAGTGCCTTATGGTGGGGTAAGTTAAAACACTGGCTCAATTTACCCCACAGCATTTGGCTCACTTTGCCCCATAGCTGCCATTTTCGGAAAAGCTAGCTAGCTTACCAATTCACAATAATATTTAGCTAAATGACTTGCATAGTTTAATACGTTGCTAAATCACCAATATGCATCATAAATATTTTTAGACCTGGACAAATTTGCTTTGATGAAGCAGCACATTACATCTGTTATGTTAAAATTTTACTTTTACAAGCCAAAAACAGTTTTAAAGTAAATAAGCGACTTCAACTCCACCAATGTGCTTCTCCTTTTCACAGACTGACCGAAATGATGGTTCTAAAATATATGATCACATGACAGTAAACGGTTAAGTACGGTTACCAAGATACATGGGGTGGGTCAACTTACCCCATGGTGGCTCATCTTACCCCACTCTCCCCTACTGCAGCTCTGCACATCTCCTTTGTTCGTATACCTGTAGATCTTATACCTGCCGTTCATTTCACATTCAAAATGCACCAAAACACGTCATTCATGTCTCAAATCAACCCATTCTTCCGTAACAATAGCAAAGGCTTCACCCAACAAACACACTTTGTCAATCATAAAACAATGACATAAAAAACACTAACAGCAGGAGCATTGTATGTTTTCTTCTGTAAAGTTTCTTTACAAAACAAGAATGAAACTCTCTACTGATAATGCATTGCATTATGTTAATAAGTCCAAGTTCACATTACAGTACAAAATTATTCCATAGTTTCATTTTGTATAGATGGCAATGAAACTGAAAGACTAACACCTGTGTGAGTGTTCAGCTACATCTAATTGCATTGATAGTATCTGATTTTTTTTTATATATTTCAAGATAGAAATGTAGTAAATTCCTGTCTTATTCATTTTTATGTTGTGCTAGGTTTTGAACTTAAGTTTAACAGTTTTGAATAGAGTATGTAAACATGTGCAAACTGGCCTGTATAGTACATAAAGTTTTGCTGGTGTTTGTGTCTAAGAAAAAAAACAATGTAAACTGAATGCATTTTGTGCCAAAGCAATGATAAATGATCCACAGATTAGCCAATGTTGTGATCACTGTGTGAAGAGATTTGAAAAAAGTGTCCTAAGCATTGGATATTTTGCCTGTTAAGGTAGAAACACAATTTATCCAGCAGGTGTCGCCATTGCCTGTGTTGTTGAGAGAGAGACTGAGCGAGCGAGTGAGTGAGAGAAGGAAGGGATGGAATGAAGAGTCTAAACTGAAGGACTAGTTCAACCAAACATGAAAACACTGTCATCTCGTGTCATTTCAAAATCCTGTGATTTTCATTCTTCTGTGGAGCACAACAGATGTTTTGCAGTGTGTCCAAGCTGTTATTTTCCATTTAATGAAAGTGTATGTGGATGGAAGCTGATGAAAAATGACAATAGGCCCCTAAAATTAACCCATATATTTCCAGACTTGTGTTTTCAAACAATAGCTTTATGTGAGAAACTGACCCTGAAGCCAAAACTGGCACAACAGGCTTTGATGCAACATATCTGACCATGCATATGCTGGTGTACAAATGTATAACATATGACATGAGAATGATTAAACAATGACAGATTTTTGATTTTGAAGTAGGCTATTTATAAAAATAAATTCTACCTGTGGTAAAATCACTGCTCAGCAGTGGCCGTTTATTGTTTATACGGTTGCCAAGTAACAAACTCAGTTGCATTAAAATAAAATTCAGATGATGTGTGTGCAGAACATTGCTGGAGCACAATACTAAAAGAGTCATCTGTAATTTGCTTGTTCTTGCGAACAGAATCCGGAATATAAAGTTCTGTGATGAATATTGTGCTCCTTTCATTCTCTTTTTTCCCAATGTTCCGCAATTCATGAATGACAGACAAAAGGCCATGAGCGACGCCTCCAGACAGAGACCGGAGGAAAGAACAGCACATGTGTCACTCTGTGGCACTTTACACTAATACACCATTTTACACATGTATAAATGATTATTGTGCCGTTTTCAAGAAATTAACATTAATTGTGTTTATTTCAGTAATAATAATAAAACATGCATAAACTTATAAAAGGTTCAGCTAAAATGAAAATCCACAGAAAAGGGTAACAGAATTGACATTGAAATGATCTGTCTTGAATTTGAGTCTGATTTCTATAACTGATCATTTTTATTACAATAACCCCTGAATGTTTGATCTTGATTCATTCTGTTTACACTACAATATGAAATGCTTGAAAAATGCTTGAAATGTTTCCTCACCATTCTGTAGAAAGAGTCCAAATGATGTCACTTCCTGGGTATCAAAATGTTTATGTAACAGAAAGACCCGGCACAGACTGCTCTGACTGAACCAGACTGTGCAGAATCAAGTTCATTTGGGCTGCTAGTAAAGAGGTTATGATCTGAACACTGGACCGAAAACAAACAATGGCTTTGACGAGTGTCTGAATATCTCTGAATCATCTGTGTTTTGTTGCAAGCTGTGAAAACACTGCTACAGTTTAACCATCTGCACGTTTCCCATTGTCATCACGCTCCACTCCGATTGGCTCGTGTGCAGTCATGCCAGCCAATGACGCAGCGGATGAAATATGATGTGGAATACGCATCACCGGATCATATTTTAATCTGAAGTTAGCATGAAGTGTCCATTTCTTAATGAGTACTGCAGCGTGAGTACTATGAAGCTTTTCATATTGTGCTTCATTTCCTGTCATGTCATCATGTATCAGAAAATAAAGCCTGCTCATTTAAAATCTATACGAATTTTTCAAAAAGAGTAATGATTCTAACAACGCACAATCTTAAAGAAACTCAAAAGATGTTTCTATGCAATCATATAAACAGATCAATGATTAGCAGCACATCTACTGTGATCAATCCAAATTTATGTTTTATAATTTATGTTCATGTTCAACATTGAAGACTCACTTTCAAAACTCTTCACACATTCAGAGAAACTGAAGTCTATGCGGACCAAACTTAGATTTTTATTATTATTGCTTTCACACAAACTGCATTCAATGGCCACATTTTACAAAAATCCATGCACAGTAAAATCCCCAGAGTTAAATCAGCTCTGCTCAGAGTACATATGGTCCCTCTCTAAATAGTGTTAAAGTAACACTGAAGCAGAGTTAAAGTTAATGAGATAATTAAGTAACTGTTCTTGTGTTTCTCTTTTCTTTAGTGATTCTGCTTGTTAACAGCAGGTGTTCATCACTAATGCACAATCATCACTTAATTATCTCATTAACTTTCACTCTGCTTCAGTGTTATTTTAACACTATTTAGAGAGGGACCATATGTACTCTGAGCAGAGCAGATTTAACTTTGGAGATTTTGCTGTGTGAACATTTTTGTCAACATCTGCAAAACATTATATATTTACAGAACATTTTTCCAATGCCAACACACTTCATTCAAATCAGATTGATGGCAAACTCTGTGCATTTCTGCAGGAATTAAATTGAAATATCTAGTGATGGGTGATTTCAAAACACTGCTTCATGAAGTTTCGAAGATTTATGAATCTTTGATTTTCGGATCGTGTATCAAACTGCCAAAGGCACGTGATTTCAGTAAGCGAGGCTTCGTTATGTCATAAGTGTTTTGAAACGTTTCAAAATTTCAGTGGTTCACCACTGGGGGGCGTGACTTTGGCTGTTTGATACACGATCCGAAACACTGATTCGAAACCAAAGATTCGTAAAGCGTCATGAAGCAGTGTTTTGAAATCATCCATCATTAGAGATTGTTGAATAAAGTAATTATTTAGGTGTTGTTTTTTTTTTTTTTTGGTGCACATAAATATTCTCGTCGCTTCATAATATTAAGGTTGAACCACTGCAGTCACATGAACTGTTTTAAATACGTCTTTAAAAGCTTTCTGGGCATCTGAAAGTGTAAATTATTTTGCTGGCAATGGAGGCCTCATTGAGCCATTGGATTTCATCAAAAATATCTTAATTTGTGTTCTGAAGATGAAGTCTTACAGGTGTGGAACGACATGAGGGTGAGTAATTAATGACAGAATTTTCATTTTTGGGTGAACTAACCCTTTAATACTGAAGCCACTTTTTCAAAACTCTTCACACATTCTGCATTACCAAAATGAATCTTGGCCAAACAGTTAGTTTTTTACGATTGCTTACACACTAAAATTAAAAATAACACACAGTTAGTGAAACCCTTCAATCAAGGAGCAAAACCTCAGCCCAGATCTGCACAACTTCACATAGCCTCACACTTTTTGCAAAACACTAAACACACTTAGACACAGAAATCCATCATGATGTCACTTCTTTGCCATTTCAAGACAAAATACCACACCTATGAACCAACTGACCAAACATAGCCGTCAGGTGTGCAGACACTTAGGTGCTTAACTGTAAACTCAACAATCAGGTGTAAGTATTATAAAAAAGGCAATAGGTGAGTTTATGTGTCTTCAACAAAAATGCAATGTTGCAGTAAGAGGGAGAGGGAGAAACATCATTGGTCACAGAGCTATTTTAAATGTCCTGGACCAATGTGGTGGTCACATCACAATGTGCGTTGCAATCACGCAGAATGGGGTCCTCCACCGGCATGCCAACTTAGGCCCTACAACACGGCCCACACGTTCACATTTTAGACAGACTACACAACATCATCACAGCAGAAGACCACATGGATGCAGAGCAGATCTTGTCACCTGGGATTTAATTCCTGCAGAATCATTCTGATCTGAATGTGCTTTTATCAGTTTTGAAAGCAGTGTGTTAGCATTTGAAAACTGTGCTGCAAATATATGTTTGCAGATGGTGAAGTATGAATGACAAAAGTGTTCATGGATTTTGACAAATGTGGTTATTGAATGCATTTTGTGTGAAAGCAATGAAAAATTATTCACAGTTTGGTTCGCATACTCCATTGAGGGACACTGGAAGCCATCAGAGACAGAAGGTGTTGGAATAACTCCTCCATATTGAATTTGATATATTTGTTTACTGATTTGTTTTGCTCTTTAAAGGATTAGTTCACTTTCAAATAAAATTTCCTGATAATTTACTCACCCCCATGTCATCCAAGATCAGTTCATGTCTTTCTTTCTTCAGTCGAAAAGAAATGAAGGTTTTTGAGCCCACATGGAAAGAACCTATATGTGGATATATGCGCATATATGAAACCTATATGCAGTGTATATGTACATATATGCTGCATATATGCGTATATATGCCACATATAGGCAAAATTGAGGTGCATATATGTGCATATACAGGAAATATAGGTCTCCTGTATTGCTTCTTCATATCCATATATATGCCCTATACATACAAGATATGTCTTCTATATAGCTAATGGCAGGATCTGGTCATTTTGTAGCTCATATCTCATTTTTGACTGTCATACATGATGCCTAGCTCATATTTTCTATTATCAAGGCAAAAACTAAGAATTAACGAAAAAAATTATGCAAGAACTTATGTATGTGCGAATGTAGCAGTTATGTATTTAGACAATTATTTTGTGATTCCACTTGCCATGACCATATTTGGGGTTTCCTGCCGCCATGCTGACTTGGGGTGTTGACGCACTTTGCTGCTTCCCAGTCTGCATGAGACATCACAGCGGTAGGTCGCACAAAGTTTTTGCGGTGATTCAATTAAGGCCGTGTTTCATGTAACAGCTGAATTCACATGATATATTTGTATGATTGTAATCCAAAACCCCTCTGTGATGTACATTCAGATGTTTCGTTGATTATTTTTCTTTACTTAAGTTACTTTTAATATCTCTCTTTCTCAGCGTTGTGCGTTGCTGCCGCATGCTGTTTGTATGCTGCACAAGTCCTCATATATTGCCATTTGTGTTATACAGAATAAAGTGAGGACCTGATGGCAAGATTTTTCGCAGTCTGTCTTTGATTACGACACAACGCAGAAAACACACCGCTACACGAACACGTGAAATTGGTCCCACATGGAAAAAACCTATATAAACATATATGTTTCAATATAGGTTTGATATAGGTTTTTAATATATGTGACATATAAAATTGGCCGTTTTCCTATATTATGTGTACATATATGTACATATATGTGTATATATATATATATATGTGTGCATATATGTGTACATATATGTGTGCATATATGTGTGCATATATGTACATATATGTACATATAATATAGGAAAACGGCCAATTTTATATATGTCACATATATTAAAAACCTATATCAAACCTATATTGAAACATATATGTTTATATAGGTTTTTTCCATGTGGGAGGATAACATTCCAGGATTTTTCTCCATATAGTGGACTTCACTGGGGTTCAACGGGTTGAAGGTCCAAATGTCAGTTTCAGTGCAGCTTCAAAGAGCTCTACATGATCCCAGACGAGGAATAAGAGTCTGATCTAGAGAAACCATCGCTCATTTTCTAAAAAAAAAAAAATTAAAAATTATATACGTTTTAACCACAAATGCTCGTCTTGAAATCTTCTTCTTTATTAGAATTCTGGCAGTGTAGACACTGCTTAGTGTATTACTGCCCTCCACAGGTCAAAGTTTGAAATAATTGTTATATACTTGCACTATCATATTGTATATGACAATAAAGTTCAAACTTTGACCTGAGGAGGGCAGTAATACACTTAGCAGCGTCTACACTGTCGGAGACCGTAGGGTGTCTTTTTAAGTTCCAGAAGGGTGCTCGCGAGTGATATGCGCCCTCAATGCACACTTTTGCCGGGCTGCACTGAAGCGAGCTCCACAGCAAACTTCTACTCAACAGTAGAATGCGGAAAAGTAAGTATACCTGGGCCTCTACCCCATATTGACAACATGCCCCACTGCTGTAACCTGTCTCTTTTGTCCTGGTCAAGCTTTTTTGTTGTCAAAGACTTTAAGGTATGTGTCCATACGGATGTGGACTAGTCTCAGTCTCCTCTCAGTAGGCTACTCTCATACAGTGACTATGTTTATCCCATTAGATCTAAAGTAAAGTTGATGAATAGTGACATGTAAATCAGCTGATATATTACAATAAAAAACAAACATCTACAAAATATATTTTTTTGAGCATTACACACTAAACCAGAGTCAAATTTGTGAAATAGTTCAGTTTCAGTATCCTGTATAACTATCCGTAGTAAGTCATGGAGACCCATAGCAAACGAATAGTGCTGTTTCCTGAGAATGACCTCGGCTTTGAAACTTTGAAATGCACATTTCTGAAACAGCTAACCGACCTTCAGATATGCTAAGCAGCCAGATCTAGAACTGTTTTTAATGGTGCATGCATACAATGCCAAAGACTACAACAACAAATGCAGGGCTGGAACTGGGAGGAAGGAAACTGGGTCTGGGGAGGGAATTTCAAAGGAAAGATGCATTCCATAAAAAAGCTAGTTACATTTTTTAGGGAAATTAAAAGGCTTTCTATCCTTTTATCTATGTTTTATCCAATCAATAGCCTACAAAATCTCTGCACAAATGTAGAGGGATTGTCTGTATCTGTTTGAAGGAAGATCTATTCTGCTTTTTCCATGTTCATGTTGCTGTTTGATCATGAAAAAGCTCTGCAAAGTTCCAAAGTCCCTCCAGCGGGAGTTCTTCTCTATATCAGTGTCAGTGTTTCTGAACTCCCTGAAACGCCTCCATTATAGTCTTGAGTTTTCTTCCGGAAACAATCACATTGCAATATTCCTCATTTAAATAATTCCCACCCAAGAAATACACAAATTAACCCTTGTGCGGTCTTCGTTTAAAGGACTACACTCGTGGTCTTCGGGGTCTCGGGAGAAAATGCAATTTTGTAACAATATAATATATTTTTTTAAAAACAATGTAATTTTACTCTGTTTATTAATGTTTTTACTCGACATTTGTGCAGTTTTTGGAGGATTTGTGATATCTTTTAAATTTATATAAATAAATTTAAAAAAAAAATTTTTAAATAGGTTTTTATGCAAAAACAGGTTTTTATGTAAAATTCACTTTATAAAAGGCCCAGATTTCTAACTTTTATTCATGTGGATAACATGAACATGACATGGTTTAGTGTAAGATTTTTTGCCTATCTTTTGGAAAATGCAGTTATAAAAGTAAAAAAACTAACATTTTTACCAGTAGATGGCTACTATTTGTTATGTGCTATTTGAATGACTGAAAGACATCTTTTCACAGGTTTTTTTTTTCAGTTGGGTTCATATCTAAATGTTATGAAATCACAATTATAACAATAAAAATTATATTGTCAAAGTTTAGCATTTTTTGTACTGAAAAAAATCAGTTTTTCAATAATATCATCAATAATGTAACCCACAGAGACCCCACTTAGAAACTGGACAAAATCCATTCTCAAAATCAGAAACAACGCACAACACACACAGACAGAAATGAAGTGGCACACTTCCAAAAATGCAAAAAACATCCTCAATACAAAATGGACATGCTCACACACACACACACACACGCACGCACACAAAAATAAAAATTATTTATTTTATTATTTTTTTATTATCTTTATTATTATTATTATTGAAAAAACAATTTTGCCCTGCACAAAAAATGCTAAACTTTGACCAAGTAATTTTTATTGTTATAATTGTGATTTCATAACATTTAGATATCAATCCAACTGAAAAAAAAAACTTGTGAAAAGACGTCTTTCAGTCATTCAAATAGCACATAGCAAATAGTGGAGCTTTGCTGCCATCTACTGGTAAAAATTTTATTTTTTTTACTTTTAAAACTGCATTTTTCAAAAGATGGGCAAAAATCTTACACTAAACCATGTCATGTTCACGTTATCCACATGAATGAAAGTTAGAAATCTGGGCCTTTTATAAAGTGAATTTTACATAAAAAGCTGTTCATGCATAAAAACCTATTTCAAAAAATATTTTTTAATTTATTTATATAAATTTCAAAGATATCACAAATCCTCCAAAAGCTGCACAAATGTTGAGAAAATAAACAGAGTAAAATTACATTGGTTATTAAAAAATATATTATATTGTTACAAAATTACATTTTGTTGCCCGGGGTCTCCAGAGATCCTGAAAACCACGAACGTAACAATTTTTTTTTTTTAGCACTAACATAAAAACAAGATATCACTCCAATTTTTTTTTTATTTGTAGATCTTAAAAGTGTTAACCACCGTACAAAGTCTCATGCCATTTGGACAAAGAGAAATTTTTTTTTAATTTGAGCAAACATCATTTGCGGGTCAAAAAGACCCTGAAGACCGCACAAGGGTTAAAAGGGCGGGGCCTGGTTGAGTTAGTAGTGTGTTGTGGGTATGGTAAGAGGCGGGACACGCTCAATGTTTTGTCATTATATATTATTTAAGTATTTACAGTATATTTGAATTGTTCATAATTAAGAAAAGTGAATCTCTGCCATTTACAACACTGCAATTGCCCAATATGAGAAAATAGTCATAAAGTGATGCATCGACCTTCTGCCATCAGGTGTGGCCATGTGAGACTAGACTGCTTTTAATCAGAATTTCTATTGACTTAAACTTATTTTGCACTGGAACAGGCTTCATGCTGGGCACGTGCCTATGATGCATTAAAAAGCGTCCTCCAGGGGCAGTTCACTAGAGCAATTATATGGTGTCAGCTAGATGTGTGTGGTGTCATGAGTCACTGATGATTGTGCTGTTTGTTTATATGATGTTCGATGCTCTAGTACACTATAAACAGTTCAAACACGTTCTCTTCATGAATTGGACTTTTCAAAGATAATAATGTCTTCGTAAAGACCTCCTCTGGGGAAGAATCACCTCACAATAGACACAACTGGTTTGTTGCTATTCCAAAAACATATTAATTTTCAACTGCTGCATATTCCTATGCATTTTAATTGTAGAATGTGACGTACAATGAGCAGGAGAGTCTATCACAGCACAGACTGGGAATGAAGTTTTTGTTATGATTCATGTTGTTCGAAACCTGTGTGACTTTCTTTGTTACCATCTTCCTTCTCAATCTTTAACATGTTTTGCATGGGAAAGAACTTAGCTTGCATGGATTGCGGGTCCAATAGCAAGACTATTTCGACTCAATTCAGTACAGCCAATCATGCTGATTTGATTTCATGTTGACTATGTATTCTCTTTTAGTTGTGAATATCAAAGTTCATAATTAGGGCTCTTGTATATGCTCTTATTCACAAACAAATTAGAGTATGATTTGGTTCATTGACTGGCAATACGGTCCTGTACACAAGAGGTATAGGATGCTGGCTCTTGAATGAAAGGTTGTTCAATCGAGACACAAGTACGCTTGACAGATGAGACATTTCGATTCAAGAGACACGTCCAGTTCATTAGCCCTGACACAGCTGCTGTGTAACACAATCTGTGCACAAACGACAAATTAATGGTCAGTAGGACCTGGAAATAGTGAGAAGTCTCCTCCATCATCTGCTTTTTCTACCATAAGGCGTTTTCATTCATCATTTCAATGTTGCATTTCCCTTTAAATATGGTACCGGGTACCGTCAAGGTACCGTCAATCTGACAATGTCCAACTCCATTGGATCAGAGCACTGTCATCTCTGCCTGTCCCCGAAAGAAAAATCAAAAGTGAGATCTCTTTAACGTCTCAAATGTTTCTCCTAGACAGAAAACAGGTTACTTTGACATCAAATGGAGACTTTTGCTTGAGTCTCCTGCTTCTCACATTTGACACCTTAAAAGCTTCAGAAGAGATCAGATGCTGCCTCTTTAACTGCAGATTTGAATGAAGATGTCGACCAAGGTGAGCACTTTTTAATAACAGGACCTAACATTACCATTTGCCCGTCACTGTATGTCATGGGAGAAACAGTCAGTCACACACAGGAGTAAAGCTGCATAATTCTGGATGAATTGAGAATTATGATTTTTTTTTTTTTTCTCAAATAGAGATCACGATTCTGAACAGACACACAAAAGAGCATGTAATTGACTAGAGGTTCTGACACAATGTTAATTGCTGCAGTCTATTTCATTTTTTAAATATGAATTATTTAAAATAATGAATGATTCAATGACTCACTTGTTTCATTACTGGATGATTCAGTGTTTTTGAACAAATCTCTTGAATAATTGATTCATTTTCATTAAGAGAGAAAGATGAAATTCAACTTTTCTCTTCTTTTTTTAATGCATCCCACACCACAAGAGAGCCTGCTTTCAATATAATATGCATCTCAACTACTTTAATGCTTCCATTATTTTGACAGCTATACCTGTAGGTTAACTCAGTGAGTGAGGCTGTTTGCAATTCTCATGTCAATGAACTAAATTCAGTAATGTTCAGGTTATGGTAATTGTTTCCATTGTTACATTTATAGCCCATAATTAAATCACTGAAGCACATTCTTTTTGTAGACACCAGTAATGATTGGCCAGACCTGTGGACAGCCAAACAAAAAGAAGATTTTAAATCTAGGATACAAAAACAAAAAAAATGGGTAAGTTTAGGTAGATTGTTAGATTTGGCAGCTTCTAAAACAGTGAACAGAGGAATATACAGTATGTGGGAGACTACATGCATACAAATATGAATACAGTAATAAATGAAAGGCAGTTTTCTCATATTTGTTACAAAAATTACAATTTACATTTATTCATTTTTAACATTTTTCTAATGAATGATTTGCAGGATAAAAGCCTGTTAATAAGCTTATAAGAAACTTCTTTAATCTTATTTCTAAGATGATATTTCTGCAAATTTTCTCCAGCAAATCAATTTTCCATTTAATAAGGAGATCCAATGTGACAAAACATACGGCACAGTAACAATTTCTCTTTGGAAAAGAGTATGAATAGCTCTATTATTATTCTTTGGATTTGGGATTTAATATTGCTGTCAAACCAATTCTTAAAAAAAGAGATGTGGAAGGCAGATAACTTTGTTGGCATTTTATCTATATTATAATTACACAGCAAAATAAAACTGAGACCACCAATATTTGAAACAAAAAAATTAGATAAACTTTCACAAAAAACTAAAAGAAGAAGAGGGGCTTGCTGCTCAACAAATAATTTATAAAATTCAGACGTTAGACCGACAGTTCCAGGACACTTATTATTTTTTAAGTTATAATTGAATGGATTATTTCTTCTAAACTAATAGTCTACGGTAAAATGTGGAGCAATACTCTGAAATCTCTTTAGTGTCCTTTGATATTTTATCATTAATTTGTAATTGATGAATAGTATTTAATGTAGCCTGATTTTATAAGTATCCAACCATCTTTTCCAAGGCTCCTTCAGCCTTTTTTCTATAGATGTTGTCCAACTCATTTTGTAAATCTGCCATGTTTATTTTATCTATATCTGAAAAATTTTTTAGGAGTGAGGTTATTTCAAACATAATTTGTTTTTTCCTGTTATGAACTCTACCAACACGTCTTAAATATTTAGAAGCCTCAAATTTAAAAAAGTTCCCAATAGTGCAATTTATTTTTTCTGTAGCCTTTAAAAAAAAAAGTAATATCTATTTTTACAGATTCCGTTTTCAATAAGGAATTATTACGTTTGCAATAAGATTTTGCCGGGCTGTAATAAGTCACGACCACATCTTCCAAAGTTTCCATTTTCCCTTTCTTAGAAGCAGGCTTATTTGTAGTGTCTAGAAGATGAGTTGAGCCGTCACGGTCACTGTCATGTGCTTCTCTGTTCCCGCCACTCATCAGTCACCATGGACACTAATCATCTTCACAGCTGTTCGTCATTTACCTGTGTGTATTTAAGTTCCTGCCTGAGTTCAGTTCTTTGTCCAGTATGTATGTGTTTCCTGTCTGGTTATATGTTTTGAGAATCTTCGTCTTCCTCGCCTGTTTTCCTGCAGCAGTACCTGACATGAGCAAAGATCCAGGGTATTTTCCAGTCTGGATCAGTAACTGCAGAAAGTGCATCTACAGCTACATCCATCAGATTTTTCACCCATTCTTTGTTTTTCAGCACTTTTTGGCATATTTAAATATTAATTAAATCCTTAATAAAACACACAAGGAATACATAAAGTGACCTGTTGAAAGCAGACCGTTTATGTGAATTATAATATTTCTTGTCAGCAGAGTTACTAAAAGTTATCTTAACGCTGTCATCTAGGGAGTATTGCTGTATTGTTCCTGGTATTGATTACAACAGTTCGTACTGGTTCTCGATTCTTTTTCCAGCCATGCGATATTCTACCAGTATCAACGCAGGAACCGTTTCACTGTTCGTATCAATTTCTCTCAGAAATGTAGCATTTCTCTCACAGCGAGTGTCATGGCGGATGAGCAAACACCATATTTTACAAATGCACATATATTGGTGTCACAAAATGTAATTTTAAGACTTTTCTAAGTGAAAATGTATTTATTTTAAGTTATAAAGTTTCATAACTTTATACTTTATATATTTTGTATATTCACTGTCATGGGAAATTCCCTTAAAGGTGCGATTTGTAATATTTTTGCAGTAAAATATCCAAAAAGCACTAGGCCAGTGTTATATATTTTGTTCACTTGAGTACTTACAATATCCCAAATGTTTCCAACTATTTGTAAATCGTGAGAAAATAGCAATTTTAACCAACCCTGCGTTCCAATGTCCATACTATCCATCCTAAATAGTATGTGAGTTTAAAATAAGTGTGTCCCAAAGCATAGTATGTTGAAAAGAGTATGCCAAAAGTCCCCGGATGGTCTACTATTTCCGGTAGATTTTCGAAGTGTGGATCCGTGCACACTATAAAGGCTAATATTGCCCACAACCCATTGCGCGTTGGACGAGGATTCAGTTCAGAACTACAAACACGAGTGAAAAGTGTTAAAAAACTACAAAACATGGCGGATACGCGCGATCGACGCTGAGAGGTTTGAGTGACTAATAATCAATATATATTTCATGTTATCCGTGTTATTTTTCATCTGCAAATACCAATGTGGACTTTTATAAAGATCCGAATGGCCATTAACTTTTAAATGCATCATTATGCATTAATATGAGGAGAGTTCTCCACATGAAAGACTCGCGACTGTATATCAACATGCTGCATTTCTCTCCGATACGGTATGAAATTAAGTAAATGAAATGTGGAGGATGTAAGATGATTGACAGGCCAGTTTACGGTGACAGGATGCGACAGAGAGAAAAGACGCGATTGTATGACGTGTTAGTATGTCCCAAAGCTTGTCTACTCTTTTGCTACACACTCAAAAGTAAGTACTTTTTGTTCACAGAAAGAGTACATACTTTTAGGGCGTAGTATAAGTAGGCGAATTGGGACGCAGCTCAAGTGTGTGAGGAGTCGCCTGTCAATTGCGTCATACCCGCGTTACCCTCGGTTTCCGGTTTATTTTGTAGAAACCATGGAAACACCTTTAATATTTACATGTTTTATAGACAAGGGAACAACTGTTTTGATATATTTATAGACAAAAAACTAATTATTGTTATAAAGCTCAACACGTTTAGTCTTATTGTTTAAATCTAATTTTCTTGATTGTTTGCGAGTCTCATGCTTTACCACGCCTCAGAGAAAAACACTATTTTGTGAAGTAGCTAACATAGCATAATGAGATCCAGCTTTATTTTTAGTTACAGTAATACAGCATTTTCTCCATCATTCAATACGTTTTAAAATTAATTGCATGTCATTTATCAACACAATCATCCAGCATTTAATATGATATTGTAAAATCGATCTATCTTACTGCAGTGTGTAACAGTGTCTCACAGCAGCCGCGAGCGAACGCACAGAGTAACGTTATAACATCATTTTCAACACTCTCAAATGTATCTAATATGATAAACAGAGCTGCGTTACCTCATACTCATGACCGGAAAAGCGGCAGCGGCGCCGGCGACTGTGTCATAATAAAAGTCCCGCTGCTCGTGAGGCGTGTGTTGATCAATCGCTCCAGCTCCTCGTTCAGCTCCACAACACTCGCTCCTGCTCTGCTTCACACTACAGTAACGTTAATAATCACATCCATGAACATGATTTCTGCCTGAGTCCAATCCCTATTCTTTTGCACCGTCCGTTGATGTGAAGACCACATGTCCCAAGATTCCATTCTAAAATGTGGCGTCATCAAGCTACGCCTTTGTTCTGAATAGACCTCTAGCGACCTCTAGTGGATAAAATTATTATGGGAAGTGTCTCTACAAGTGCAAACTCACATTAGATGCTTTTAACATTAAATAAAGCACATAAACAGTACCTGAGATCATCATTGCCAAACTTTGTTTGATGTTGTTCCATCTGCGACTTTGCATAAATAGAAAAGGTTTCTAAAATAGAAATGTCAAGTATTGCCATCGTGGCTGGTTAGGACAAAAGTTTCGATTAACATGGAAAAGATGGCTTTTTCAGGACACGATGTTAGTCTCCGTTGTCTGTTTTCCCTGTATTCTAGTTCTTTCCTTAGTTGCCATAGTCCCTGATTAGTGTCACACCTGTTCCCTGTTCCCATTACCTTCCTCAGAGTATTTAAGCATTCGTTCTTCATCAGTTATGTGTCTTGTGTTAACGTTACAAATAGTGAGTGTTGCTGTATTGTTCCTGATGTTTATGAAAAATTACTTTATCATCTTTCTGTCATGCATCTTTGTTTGGATCACCGCTACTGCTGACCCGTTTATTTACATGATGTATAATTATTTTACAGTTATATGATGATATTTGATATTATTTGCCATAAATGTGAATAAGATGTGCTTTGAAAATAATGCTAAAAAAGGATAGCCATTTCAAACCTGTACACACACACACACAGGTTTGTTTTTGACATTCTGTCCCTCTACACTACCAATTACCACACATACATATTTTATGTTATATTTGTGTGTACATATAAGATTAAGTCAGTTTATTTATTTTTGATTGTGTAAGGAATGGATTAAATGTAAATGCTTTAAAATGTGTGTGTGTGTGTGTGTGTGTGTGTGTGTGTGTGTGTGTGTGTGTGTGGTTCAGGTATTCCCAATGTTATGGGTACAAACTGTTCCCACAAAGATGGCAATATTCAAAATCCTTGTTCTTGTGAGAATATTTTTAGTCGCCATGAGGAAAACAGCTTATAAATCACAAGTGATGTTTTTGTAAAATATAAAAATGCAGAAAGTTTTCTGTTCTGTGATGGGTAGGTTTAGTGTAGGGGGATAGAATAAATAGTATACAAATTATTACGTCTATGGAAATACCCCATAAAACATGGAAACCCAGTGTGTGTGTGTGTGTGTGTGTGTGTGTGTGTGTGTGTCATCGGTCCATCTATGAGACATCCATGAGACATCCATGAGACTCTTCAGAGCAGTAAAGCGTCACTCAGCGTCCAGTTGACTCGAAGTGAACACCAAATCTGTGGAGATAAACATCATTCCTGCCGGGATTTTACTGCCAGTCGGAAGGGTAAGTTTCCATTCGTGCTTATAATTATAACCTAATCGCATTTAGAGCTAATTTAACGTCAATGAAGAGAAACGATTAGTGTAAAAGTGACTAGTGTTTGTCCCGGTGAATGGTGGACGGACACCGCGCGCTTGGATAGAATTATTCGACTTTCTCGCGCAGATGGCACGCATTCCACAGGTGTCGACCGAAGCTTCTCCGCGAACACCAGCCGTCGTGCGCAGATCTTCATCCAGTGAGAATCAAATAACGTTTTGTCAGTGAAAATAGAGAGATGAACATTTTATTCACAACTCTTCAGAAAAAGACGTGTAAGTTTTATGCATTGGTGGGATGAAGTGCTCGGCTTCCCTTTACATTACGCGTCGAGAAATCATTACATGTTTGGATAATCTACAAAAGGTTTACATCGAGTGCAGCGATGTAAACCTTTAAGCTCTCAAGTTTACAGAAAAGGGTAAATATTTGGTGCAAGTGTATGCGTGGATTTTTTGTGTTTATACTAATAAAAAAAGCTAAATCAGACTTGAGTGCTTGATTTTCATGTCGCTGTACTGTGCGATGGAAAGATGCAATAATTCTTATTTATGGTGAAATATCAGTTCTTTCTAACGCCACTTCTTTAGATACAGCGTGATTGATGACCATGACAAGTGTAAAAAAGGCTTTTCCTCAGAAACATGTTACATTTTTGTGCAAACATTAAAGAGTAATGTGCAGGGTTAAAAACAACCCAAGTTGGGTTGAAAATGTACAAACCCAGTGGTTGAGAACTATTGTTTTACAAATGACTGGCTGGCTAAAATGAACCCAAAATAGGTTGGAAATTAAAAATCAGACACATAATTACTATGAGGCAACAATAATAATCTAAAGGTGAACATTTATTAATAAGCAATTTAATAAATGTTTAATTATTATTAATTAAATGCATTAATGTTCATTTATTAACATTTTAATAAACATGTTAATTTTAAGCGAGAAATATAGTAATTTTTAAACAATAGTTGAGTTAAATAGCATGTTGGTCAAACATTTAACCCAACCGCTGGGTTTGTTCATTTTCAACCCAACTTGGGTTGTTTTTAACCCAGCATTTTTGTGTAGCATAAGATTCTTCAATTTTCAAAACCTAAAATTCAGATTAAAGTGAACATTAAAGGTACAGTTCAGCCTAAAACCAACATTCTGTCACAATTTACTCACTAAACAGACGTCCAAAATGACATGCGCACTATATTTAAGGTTTTCTGAATGACATATCATACAGTATATCATTGATAATCTCTTCTGCTGTTATTATTCAGAGCAGAAATTCTGCTTAATTTCTCATTTTGGAAGAAATAAAATGATAGAGTTTTGGAATTACAAGGAAAACGTTTATAAAATAGATTTAAGAATTAATATAAATCACATTATTTACTATATCACTACGGTTGCACCTGTTCTCATCTAAATTTGTCATTTTACAAATGCAAAAATGCAATTGATAAATAAAAGTAAATGTGTGCAAACATGCACTTTATGTTCTCAGTTCTGGAATATGAATTAGTTATGAATAGCCCTGAAAGCAACAACATAATACACTTATTGGGTCGATGTCTGAAACTTCCAGAGAGACAGAATACAGATCTAACCTGAGATGAGAGGCTAGACAAGACACAGCATGGATGGAAACCATCTCTCTTAGCAACAAGACACTGTTTGACTCACATATTTTCTGAACATCCATGGTCTCAGCAACGGCTGCTTAATGAACCCGCTTGCGTCTATGCTGTCGTAAGCACATGACATTTCAGAAATGTGGATTGGATAACTCACTGACACCATCAAAAACATGAATGTCTCCATACACTGCCTTAAGGGTTAGTTCACCCAAAAATGAAATTTCTGTCATTAATTACTCACCTTCATGTCATTCCAGACCCGTAAGACCTTCATTCATCTTCAGAACACAAATTAAGATATTTTTGATGAAATCTGAGAGGTGACTTGTCCATAGACAGCAATATAATCAACACTTTCAAGGTCCAGAAAGGAACTAAAGACATCGTTAAAACAGTCATGTGACTGCAGTGGTTCAACCTTAATGTTATGAAGAGACGAGAATACTTTTTGTGCACCAAAAAAAAAAAAAAAATAACAACTTTATTCAACAATCTCAGTATTGGCCAGCACGACACATGCACAGGATGAACTAACCCTTTAAAGACCCAGGTGAAAAAAAAGTACACTTCTATAATGTACTTAAAGTGCTCTATTTTTGTGCACTAATTTACTTAATATACTAAAAATTCTTCTTTAGTACTAATTAAGATAAGAACATCCAAGTGTACTAAACTGTGCTATTTTAGACACCATGAAATATGAACTAAAATGTGCTTTTAATATACTATCACTGTATTTAAAAAAATGTATTTATAGTACATTTGAACCCATAGTGTACTACAAATGGTAACTAAATATATTTTTTAAATACACTGATAGTATATTAAAAGCACATTTTAGTTCGTATTTTAAAGGTGTCTCAAAATAGCACAGTTTATTACACTTGGATATTCTTAAGATTATCTTAAGAAGTACTAAAGAAGAATTTTTAGTATATTAAGTACAAAATTAGTGCACAAAAATAGAGCACTTTAAGATATAAAGTCCCTTTAAGACAAGTCATTTCACTCGGCGGCCATCTTTGAAACGCCTCTCGGGCATCCTGGGCATCATGCAATCTCTTTGAATGGGGAAACATCAAATTCTCCAAAACTGTTCGCCAACCTTACGATTAAATTTCATATTTGAAATCACCAATGAAATCTAACAACAACCGGCTCATAAATTTAGTTTCTAAACGCTGGAATCATGACAAAAAAAATGTATTTTTCAGGCTGCATGCGCAGACCTAAATGCGCGTCTCTTTGGTGGCGCGCGTCTGACTGTTTCTATAGGCCTATTTACTGTTTGTAAACATTCGGGATGCGCGCGCATCGTGGTTGCAGAAAACCCGGGAGTGATAACCAGTACGACTAGAGAGTTACGACGAAGCGGTTCAAAGTAGTTAAGATTTAGAAACATTATAGAATATTTTGATTTGTTATTTTTTTAAAATGTTGTCGGCATATCACAGCAGCTTCACCCAGCGATAAGCACTGTTATTTCAAAAAAATTAACATTATCGAGTGGGATACAGCTTACGGATCCGTTTGCCATAGCACCTTGTCAGTGGTTAAATGATGAAACGAAATGGCCAAGCATCCAGTGGCCAGAGATATATATTTACCTGATTGACACCTCAAGTGTATAGCCTATACTCAGGAGAAGCTAAAAGCGTATAAGTCTCTTGACGCGTACAACTTTGTTTTGTTTTTGTTTGTCATGAATTAAAAGAATAAAAAGTTAATTTCGAGTTTATATCTCACAATTCTGACTTTTATTTCTCGCAAATCTGAGTTTATATCTCACATTTCTTACAAAGAAAAACAATTGTGAGATATACTCGTTATTCTGTCTTTTCTGAATTGCAATTTATCCCGCAATTCTGACTTTTTCCCCCTCAGAATTTTGAAATAAACTCACAATTGCGAGGAATAAAGTCCGAACTGGGAGTAATAAACACGCAAATGCAAGAAAAAAGTCAGAATTGTGAAATTAAAATTGTATAGACTGTTTAAAAGTTATCTATGTGAAATGTTATAGGTTTAAATATTATTTCAATGCTGTAACTGCTATGTATGTATGTCCTCTGAACTGCATATGTGAATATTATGTAGACTTACTGTTTACATCAAATTCCTGCTTTAATAGTAGACTAATCCTTGCAGGTGTCATCAGTCCAGTCTGTGAAACGTCTCCGTTTAGCTTCAAAGGACGTTTTCAACGATGGTTTTCTTTAAAAATTAAGACTATATTTTTTGATTTCCGATTCCAACATCCAGAGGCACAACAAAACATTTTTCTCGTATTCTCTTATTTTCCTCCAATTGCTACCGCTATTTTTCTGCAACCACTATGCGCGCGCAGCTGCAAGTGACGTCATTGTGACGTCTGCTCCAAAGTGGTCTATAGAAACCGGCGATTCTAACGGCCGCTGAAGTGACGCGATGACTTTACCAGTCGGCGATTGGCTCTTATTTAGAAGGCGGGACTTATTCCGCCATATTGCGCGTTACACTTTCTCCCATTCAAAACAATACGAGTGACACGTCTTGTGTTATTCTATAGTCTTTGACTTTAAGTGCATTATAGAAGTGTACCTTTTTTTCACCTGGGGAGCAATTTTTACCTGATTTAACCCATAAAAATGTTGGTGGTATAAATGATTGTACAGTATTTAGGTTGATTCAGTGACACTAAATAATATTTTGTTGATTTGAATTTTTGTGCACAATGCACCAGTTTGATGCATTCTCTGTTTTTGTTTTTCAGAAACTCCATTCTTCGGATATGAATTTTAAAACCCAAAGTGACTATGTGCTTCCTCACAACTTTGACATCATGTGACACGTCGGACTGCCCAATGGAGGCCGCTACAATACTTAACGCCACAAACAGCCAAGTCAAGAGGATCCTTCAAGATCCTCCCGAGCCCAACGTCACGACTCCCGTGAATGCGTCTGTCCCTTTCCATCATCACATGAACAATGCGGTGCTGGGGATCCTCCTCGGCACGCTGTCCCTCATGACGGTCGTCATGAACCTGCTGGTCCTTTTTGCCGTCAGAAAGGAACGGACTTTACACACGGTCGGGAACCTCTACATCGTCAGCCTGTCGGTCGCTGACCTGATTGTCGGGGCTACCGTCATGCCCTTGAATCTGGTCTACCTTCTTGAGGACGAGTGGAAACTCGGACACGTTATTTGCCAGTTCTGGCTCGTCATGGACTATGTGGCGAGCACGGCTTCCATTTTCAGTTTGTTCATCCTTTGCTTGGACCGGTACCGCTCCGTACGACACCCCTTACAGTATCTGAAGTATCGGACACGAGGGAGAGCCACGTTGTTGATTTGTAGTGCCTGGCTTCTCTCCATGACATGGATCATTCCCATCCTGGGCTGGCGGATATTCGCTCGGGTCGACCGGAAGCCAGAGCTGGAGAACCTGTGCGACACGGACTTTCGCTTTGTGACGTGGTTCAAAGTTCTGACCGCCATCCTCAACTTCTACATCCCTTCCTTTCTGATGCTCCTGTTCTACTCGCAGATTTTCATCGCAGTCCGCGACCATTACAGAGAATGGGAGAACTTCGCCGGTCCCATGGTGAAAACGGAAGCAGATGATACGTTGGCAAACGGACTGCAGCTGAAGATAACCAATGCCTCGGAGCGAGAGAGGGCCAATTCTCAAAACGAGGGTCTGCTGGATCAGTACAGTCTGGCGCAGCCGTACAACTCGAGGGACATTAACGAGGACAACCCCGATTCCTTGTCTGAGACAAAGAGGAAGAGTTGCTTTAAGAAGAAACCAATGTTCAGTCTTTCGAAACGCATGAGAAAGAGCATACAAGACTCTGAGATTTCATTTCAGAGCGACGATGGGGAAACTGTCGCCGAATGCCCGCTGAGACAGCCATCCTTATCTCTCGCCTTTCTGCAGTCCGACAACAACACCCAGCCCAAAACCTTCATAAATGTGAATGACTGTAACGTGTTAGTGCCAAACTCCGTTGGGAACATTTGCGAGAGCGCGCAGACGGTGGATATTCACAATTACACCTCGGTTCTCTGCAATCACAGCACTCCACCATCGCCACCGTCGCCGTGGGCCGAGAGCAGCCCTCCGCTGGACGCCGCCGACGCGCTGCCTGCGAAACAAACATGGCAGAAGCTGTGCGAACAGTCTAAGCAGAGCATCCACAGCATGCGCATCCGGAAGGAGAGGAAAGCCGCCAGGCAGCTGGGCTTCATCATTGGTGTCTTTATGGTGTGCTGGATCCCATACTTCATCACCTTCATGGTCATGGCTTTGTGTGAGACTTGTGTCCATCACGACCTTCATATGTTCACCATTTGGCTAGGGTACATCAACTCCACTCTCAATCCCTTCATATACCCACTGTGCAATGAAAACTTCAAAAGGGTGTTCAAAAAGATCTTTCGTATGAATAGATAAGGAGGCGTGAAACTGTTAGCCTTTCTGCTCCATTGGTGTTTTTTTGTGACTAGTTCTTGTGATCTTGTAAGTACAGAGCAATTTTTGTTATTTATTGCTGAGTGTCTGCAATCTGCATCAGATTACATGATGAATTTATTCAATCCAGAGTGTTTTAAAACTGGTTGTATTGAAGCACCTATGTTGCTTGGAAGACTTTCAGCACTAAAACAACTCTAGAATGACCATTTCCAACTATATCAGTGTTTCTGAACTCCATCTTGAGTTTTCTTCACAATATTCCTCATTTGAATAATTCATGCGCAGAATAAAGGGGCGGGGCCTGGTTGAGTTAGTTAGTAGTGTGTTGAAACTGGCGGTTATGGTAAGGGGCGGGGCATTTCCCAAACACCAATCACAACACACTGCTCCAGCTGACCAATCAGAGCGCATTGTGATTTTCAGAAGGAGGGGCTTCATAGAGACAGGAACTAAACAGGGGTGCGTTTCCCAACGTAACTTGCTGCTTCACTACTATAGTACGATGTTGAACAAATCATGTAGCTAGGCACGACTGTTTCCCGAAAGCGTATTGACGCAGTTATAACTTCTTGAAATGAATCCGTTTGAGATCAAATTAATGCTAGATTTTTTGCTTTAAATTACGGACATGGCATCGGAGGACTACTTCTCGTTTTTCTCAGTTATTTTGCTTTATTTCTAGATTCAATCATAGGCTTGTTCTTACGTGGGTCATTGACGAATAAGGTTTTTAAAAGTGTAAAAAAAACATAATGGAGATATAATTTTATTAAGTGTTAACAATGAGATTATGTGGTTTTTATAATCAATTCACTCTGCTTTTGTCATTTTTTACAAGATGGACAAAATTTGCCACCAAAAAAGTCATTCGGTTTAACCAAAATTTCAGTTTTGCCGAATGATGATATTTTCAAACAATGCTAACAGGCTGATATCTAGCAAAAGGACAATCAAACATTTTATATTTAGTACAAGTTTTTAAAATATTCCAACATTTTCCATGTTTTACAGCGGTTGCACCGAATGACCTGATGTTTCGGGACATGCGTATGATCAAGAGAAAACATGAATTTATCAAATAGTTAAGAGAGAGTTAGTTACTTTGCTTCATGACCATGTGGTCCTTTGCAGGTGTCTGAATGATGTCACATCCTGTCACATGATATTGACCGCATGACTTGATCCAAAACGGTCCCTTTATATCGGTTACTCCGAATGACATCAATGAAATTCATTCATTCTCATAACAAAGCAACGACTTCTACACATAATTTTATTGTCATTTTGCACTATGTTGATATATGATGTTATAAAATCATGCCAGAATAAAAAAAAATATACATTTATTACATTTTAAGATATTTTAATCACAAATGAACGGTTGGACGGTTAAACCGAATGACCTTTTGACACTTCAAAATCTTTAAAATATCTTTATATGTAGAAAAATATAATTAAAACCTCTCTAGTTATCTAGTTGTACTACCTTACATACTTTTGATGTCATATCTTTGTTTTTATTATTATTAAAAGCTTTGGACAGAAAAATGACCCATCATGTCACTGACCCACGTATGTACGCACTCTCCAAAAACGGTCCTAAAATCTCTTGACAAAGTAAAATATGTAAATGACATTTGTACATATTCAAAATAAAAGATACATATTGTACTTAATGTCAGCTTGCTTATTTTGCTCAAGATAAAGATTTATTAAGTCCACATGTGATAAAAACAAGAAACTATGCTTCTATCACAGCTCGATAGCTGTCGTTCAACCACAAGTTTGCAATGCAGTTAGTGAATGTTCGTTTGAACACCAAATCATTGAACTATATTAGTAACGATGGAACTTGCAATGTTAGTTGGCTAATGATGCTTTTGGGAAACGCACCCCAGAGCGTTACTGACAGACTGGGAAGAGAGGAGCTGCAACAATGGAGAATATGAGGAAAATAATCAACATTCAAGCATCAAAACCTGCTCTAGTAGAGCACAAAAACAACACTGAACACTGATTTCTGTGTGTATGATAATCAAGTATGTTGGGAATGGCATGCTAGGATGGTCTATGTACACAAATTGCCTGTATACGTGGAACTCTTGGATGATTTACAGTGCAATGGATAAAAAAGTGCTTAAATGACAAACAGTGATGAATGAAACAAAACTGTAACATCTAATGTAACTCATTATTTGATTAAACTGTGAAATGCAAAGACATTAAAACATTTTTAATACATTTTTAGACATAACTGGATGCCTGAACAATGTAAGACTGAGGTCATGTGAAACACTGCCTCTATATCACAGAAAAAAACTTGCAATAAACAATATAAGACAGAACGCTGGTGTCCGTTTCAGACTGTATTTTGCAGGCCGATGCAATGACAAGGTGATGACGAAACTGACTACAAAGTTATGGAAAAGCAATTATACTATATATAACACTAACAGCTCTTTCATATATCATTTCTTCTAACAGTAGCCCTCAATTAGTGCCTGTCACTTTCTGTTAAAGCACATGATTGGCTGACTCTGTCTATAACTGAGCTCAATCAGATGGTTTTCTTAAAATAAACTGAGAAGTATGTTTTCAGTATTTTGGGTCTTTATTGGGGGAAATCGAGTCTTTGCGATGAGGTCTGTGTAGGAGTTTACAGTAAGTGGGAAATGAGTAATGTAATTTAATTAAGCCTTAATTAATTTTATTAAGCCTGATGTCACGTCACTGTTTCCGCATCTAAACGCCAAAATTAGACAACATATGGTGCTAAAATACACTCACAGTGTGCTGCAATAATAACGAAAAATGACGTGTAGAGGCGTCCGGTCTGTTATGCTGCTTGATATTGCAAACTGTTATCATATTCTAATTCATTATCGTAATCATAAACACAACTAATTACTAATTAATTCATTTACATTATTTACATTTTGTTATTTCCCCATTTCAGCTATATTTTCACTTCTTCATTGAAAAAATGAGATGGAGAACATTTAAATTTATGCTGAAATCTGAGATGGCCAGACAGTAATTCAGCTCCTATGAATCAGTATAATAGACGTCGTGAAACAAAAACATGATTTGTGTACAGTGAAGTACAGGCATTCAAATCAAACATCTTTGTTAAAACATATACATTATTATAGGCCTAACTATACTACAATGAATTAATGATTCAGTAAAAGGTCTTATTTGATCTGCAAGGTTACTACAAGTGTGACTACTTTACTAGGTAGATGAACTTGTGTTTATACATTATTAACATACTTTATATCCTGTGGGTGAAGATTGCTTTATTGAAATATTGCGAATTATTTCCAGTTGAAAAATTACTTGCTAACATGCACAATATTATGAATATACTTCAACACACTGACAGTTTCATACTGGTGTCATTTATTTGTGATCCCACTTATCTATTTAAATGGTTGGATTTGCATTAATTCCCTAAAGCATCTCATTCAGATCAGTTAATAATCACAGAGAAAGAACTGGATTGAGTCAAACCTGTGGAAGCTTGTTTCTGCCATGGAATAAAAAAAGGTCATTTAGAATTTTTATATCAAAATTCTGACTTTTTTTTAGCACGACTGTGAGATATAAACTTAAAAAAGGCAGGATTGCAAGATGTTAACTCACAATTACGAGAAAACAAGTCACAATCAGCTTTTAATCTTGTTATTTTATGATGGAAAAATAATTAATTGCGAGATGTAAACTAAAGATTTTGATGGAAAAAAGTAAAAATTGTGCAATGTCAACTCAAAATTCTAAGATAAAAGTCAGAATTGCTAGACTTAAAGGGTTGGTTCACCCAAAAATGAAAATTCTGTCATTTATTACCCGTAAGACCTTCATTCATCTTCAGAACACAAATTAAGATATTTTTGATGAAATCCGATGGCTCGGTGAGGCCTGCATAGCCAGCAATGACATTTCCTCTCTCAAGATCCATTAATGTACTAAAAACATATTTAAATCAGTTCATGTGAGTACAGTGGTTCAATATTAATATTATAAAGCCATGAGAATATTTTTGGTGCACCAAAAAAGCAAAATAATGACTTATTTAGTGATGGCCGATTTCAAAACACTGCTTCAGGAAGCTTCTGAGCGTTATGAATCTTTTGTGTCGAATCAGCGGTTCGGAGCGCCAAAGTCACGTGATCTCAGCAGTTTGGCGGTTTGACATGCGATCCGAATCATGATTCGACACAAAAGATTCATAACGCTCCGAAAGCTTCCTGAAGCAGTGTTTTGAAATCAGCCATCACTATATAAGTCGTTATTTTGCTTTTTTTGGCGCTCCAAAAATATTCTCGTGGCTTTATAATATTAATATTGAACCACTGTACTCACATGAACTGATTTAAATATGTTTTTAGTGCATTAATGGATCTTGAGAGAGGAAATGTCATTGCTGGCTATGCAGGCCTCACTGAGCCATCGGATTTCAACAAAAATATCTTAATTTGTGTTCTGAAGATGAACGAAGGTCATACGGGTGTGGAACGACATGAGGGTGAGTAATTAATGATATTTTTGGGTGAACTAACCCTTTAAACTCAGAATTCTGGTGGGGAAAAAATCTAAATTTTCAGGATTGTGAGATGTAAACTCACTATTATAAGAAAAACAATCTTTTTTTAAAAGAAATTTGTCATTCAGTGATGGGAAAAAAAGAGATGTAAACTCAAAATTCTAAGATAAAAGTCCTATTTGTGCAATGTAAACTCAGAATTCAAAAAAATAAATAAAATAATAATAATTAAAACTGCACGACGTAAACTTAGAATTCTGACAAAAAAGTCAGGATTGCAAGATGTAAACTCACAATTATGAGAAAAAAAGTCACAATTAGCTTTTAATCTTTTTATTCCATGATGGAAAAAAAAGAATTGTGAGGTGTAAAGTAAAAATTCAGAGGAAAAAAAGTGAAAACTGTGCAATGAAACCTCAAAATTCTAAGAAAAAAGTCAGGATTGAGTGATGTAAACTCAGAAGTACAAGAAAAATAGACAAAATTGGACAACATAAGCTTAGAATTCTGACAAAAAAGTCAGGATTGCAAGATGTAAACTCACAATTATGAGAAAAAAGTCAAAAAAAGTGTAAACTAAAAATTCGGAGGAAAAAAGTAAAAATTGCACAATGTAAACAAAATTCTGAGGTAAAAAGTCAGGATTGCGAGATATAAACTCAGAATTAAAAGAAAAAAAGTCAAAATTGTACAACGTAAACTCAGAATTCTGATGAAAAATTCATGATCACAAGATGTAAACTCACTATTACAAGAAAAACAATCTTTTATTTATTTATTTATTTATTATTATTATTATTTTTAATTTTGTCATTCAATGACGGGGGAAAAAAAGAGTTGTAAAGTCAAAATTCTAAGAAAAAAAGGCAAAATTGCGCAATGTAAACTCAGAATTCTAAAATAAAATAAATAATAATAATTAAAATTCCACAACATAAACTTAGAATTCTGACAAAAAAAGTCGCACAGAATTTCCTCAATTCTGAGGAAAGTTTATCTTGTAAACTCAAAATTAACTGTGAGATGTAAACACTGTTTGATGAGTTTGTACCTTGCATTTAGGAGCTATTAAAAAAAAACAGAATTGTGAGATATAAACTCAGAATTCAGAGGAAAAACGTCAAAATTGTGAGATGTAAAAACGTTAGAAAACGTATAAAAACGATTCTAAAGTGGTTATAAAAGTAATGTTGTTCTGTGGTGGAGGACAGAGAGCTGAAGCTGTGTCAGTGTCAGTCAGGTTTTTCTGGCTCGTTCACTTTCATCCTGACAAATGAACTGATTCATCTTCCACAGGGTTAACAATGAAAAGGAACAGCGTTTATAAGTTTCTGTCCGTGTTTTCTTGTCTAATTGTCTGTGTTTTCCTTTTGTTTTGGGTTTTTGTCTTTTATTCGATGGTTTTGGCACCATAAGCCTCTTTTGGACATTCTCATGAACGCAACGCAAGAGGTTTGACGGCATCTAACCCGTTTAAACGACTGTTTCACCTTATTTACCAGCATCTGCTCGTCGTTTATATAACTGCAGGACAGTATAACGCTTTAAAACATTTATAACTCATCAGAAAAGCGTTTCTGCTAACACTGAACTCAAGTCAAACCCTGAAGATCACTCAATCTTACAGATAGTTAGCTTCTCCTAGTCGATACACCCGCGGAAACTGCAGCACGACTTTCACGATGCCGGTATTTTGATTTTTAAATTAATTTTTAAGTCATTTGTAAACTCTAGCTGCAACGAATACGAAAACAAACCGACTGCGCATGCGTGGAGGATGACCGTGATCACATGACGCCGACTAGGAAGTGCTTGTCTGGTAAGTGATGTTTCTATCATGTGTGTTTAGTGCTGTGTTTATCATTTACATGAATATAATTGACACTAATCACAAGTCAGATATTATGCTATTTACTGCAGCATGTGAAAACAGACAAACAAACAAACAAAAACACTGACAGACTCGATGTTTTACGGAAGCAGACAGAAGTTACTAACATTACAATAATAAACAACGCAGATTTTACTTGTATTATCTTGACAGACGTTTTGTCAGATTAATACAATGATTATTTTCCTATTGATTGAAAGCCAAGCCTGTTGAAGAGAGAAAAAGAGGAACTACTTTTTCAAAACTATCACTTCCACAAATCTAATCTAACAGGAATTTTAATGTTATTATAAGAAAATAATCTATCAGTCTATCAGCATCGAGAGTGTATTTTAAGAGTGCATTTTACTATTTAAAATGTTATTTTATTTTGACATATCAAGATATCTTGTCATTTTATCACTGTGAATTAGAATCTTGTTGTGTTGAGTGCTTTGAAACTGAAAAAAATTAAATTATATTATAATTATTTTTTATCAGATCAAAATATTTGTGTTTACAGCACCTAAAGATTCAACAAAAATACTTAATGACTGAATACAGTGATCTCATGTTGTCTTGATATTGCATTATTTTTCCTTGTCTTTCATATCGTCTTGATATTGCATTATTTTTCATTCTTTTTCTGTGTCTTGTCTTTCATATCATCTTGATATTGCATTATTTTGCATTCTTTTTCTGTGTCTTGTCTTTCATATCATCTTGATATTGCATTATTTTGCATTATTTTTCTGTCTTGTCTTTCATAAGAGTGTGTGAGGAATCCAAACATCAGTCCTGATGGCAGCTGAATCGACGGCGAAGCTGCAGTTTGCCCCGTTCTGCAGTGCCCTGGAGGCGGGATTCTGGCATCAGCTGACCCAGAAGAAACTCAACGACTACCACTTAGACGAAAGTCCAAAAAACATCAAAGGCTATTACTATAACGGTGAGTAAGGGAAATGTAATTCTGACAGCATAATACGGAAGTTGCACTGGTCTTTTCTTGTCTATTGTGCCGTATATCAGAGTGAAACGCTTTGCAAACAAGAACAAATGTAGGGCGGGGCTTGATTTTGTCTGTGGGGAATTGATTGGATGGTTGTGGTTTGCTATTGGTGGATCTTATGTGAGTGACAGGTTGCCCCGCCCTCATCATCAGAGAAGAGATGCTGCAAGAGGGAGGAGAAGATAATCTGATTCAACATGAATTTAACACAGTAATGATGCACATTTATAAATCATTTATAATAAGCAGTGTAATATTCCATTAATAAAGTAAGAATTGTCCATTTTGATTTTATGATGACTTCAAGTTTTGACATAAGGATTATTGTTTCTGGATCCAAGCTTTTTAAATCTTAGCATACACTACAGTCTCTGGGCTCATGGCGTCGCAGACACAAATATTTTAATGATTCATAAAAGATGAATCACTGTCTGGCCATCTGAGATTGTGATATGGAGTTAAAGGTTATCGTGATATTTTGGTGTCTGATAAAGTGTTTGGACATGTGACAAGCTAAATGGAGATCATTCAGGCATTCAGCTGCGCCATTCTGATTAAATTGAGAATCAAATTTTTTTTTGTAAACAGATCACAATTCTAAATAGACAGCTAAACAAAACAATTTACTAAAAAATGTTAATTGCTGCAGTCTATTTAAAACATTTAATCTGTTTGAATGAATGATTCAATGACTCACTCATAAACACTTCATTTGTTTCATTACTGGATAAATTAGCGTTTTTGAATGAATCTCTTGAATGAATGATTCAATGACTCACTCATAAAGACTTCACTTGTTTCATTACTGGATAAATTAGCATTTTTGAACGAATCTCTTGAATGAATGATTCAATGACTCACTCATAAACACTTCATTTGTTTCATTACTGGATAAATTAGCGTTTTTGAACGAATCTCTTGAATGAATGATTCAATGACTCACTCATAAACACTTCATTTGTTTCATTACTGGATAAATTAGCGTTTTTGAATGAATCTCTTGAATGAATGATTCAATGACTCACTCATAAAGACTTCACTTGTTTCATTACTGGATAAATTAGCATTTTTGAACGAATCTCTTGAATGAATGATTCAATGACTCACTCATAAAGACTTCACTTGTTTCATTACTGGATAAATTAGCATTTTTGAACGAATCTCTTGAATGAATGATTCAATGACTCACTCATAAACACTTCATTTGTTTCATTACTGGATAAATTAGCATTTTTGAACGAATCTCTTGAATGAATGATTCAATGACTCACTCATAAAGACTTCACTTGTTTCATTACTGGATAAATTAGCATTTTTGAACGAATCTCTTGAATGAATGATTCAATGACTCACTCATAAACACTTCATTTGTTTCATTACTGGATAAATTAGCATTTTTGAACGAATCTCTTGAATGAATGATTCAATGACTCACTCATAAACACTTCATTTGTTTCATTACTGGATAAATTAGCATTTTTGAACGAATCTCTTGAATGAATGATTCAATGACTCACTCATATGGCCTGCGTTCCACTCCAGTTTTAGACACACTCGCAAACTTCCTTGAGCACTTCCCCTCAAGGGAATCCCTGCTGCCATTTTGAAGTGCGTTCCAATTTGTGAAGTGGACAAGATAAGTTTAAATGGACAGACCCTCGCTCCCTCGATTTGACACTTCAGGCAGCTCCATATACCACAATGCAACACGGTTGTGACATCACCGCACATCGCATCTAATTTACCCCACCACAAACAACTCTACGATATTAATTACTTTTTAAAAGTATTTAAAACAACTCAAACACTCTTATATATACAGTTGCAAGAAAAAGTATGTGAACCACTTGCAGAATCTGTGAAAATGTGAATAATTTTAACAAAATAAGAGAGATCATTCAAAATGCATGTTATTTTTTATATAGTACTGTCCTGAGTAAGATATTTTACATAAAAGATGTTTATATATAGTTCACAAGACAAAAAATAGCTGAATTTATTAAAATAAACCCATTCATAAGTATGTGAACCCTTGATTCTCAATACTGTGTGTGGTTACCTGATGATCCACGACTGTTTTTTTGTTTTGTGATGGTTGTTCATGAGTCTCTTGTTTGTCCTGAGCAGTTAAACTGAGCTCTGTTCTTCAGAAAAATCCTCCAGCTCCTGCAGATTCTTCAGTTTTCAAGCATTTTTGCATATTTGAACCCTTTCCAGCAGTGACTGAATGATATTGAGATCCGTCTTTTCACACTGAGGACAACTGAGGGACTCAAACTCAACTATTAAAAAAGGTTCAAACATTCACTGATGCTCCAGAAGGAAACACGATGCATTAAGAGTCGGGGGGTGAAAACTTTTGAATTCAAATATCAAGGTAAATTGTATTTAATTTGTCTTCCGGGAAACATGCAAGTATCTTCTGTTGGTTCTGAAGGGCAGTACTAAATGAAAAACAATGATATTTAAACAAAATGAGAAAAATTGTGACATCTTCATCCTGTTCAAAAGTTTTCACCCCCGACTCTTAATGCATCGTGTTTCCTTCTGGAGCATCAGTGAATGTTTGAACCTTTTTTAATAGTTGAGTTTGAGTCCCTCAGTTGTCCTCAGTGTGAAAAGACGAATCTCAAAATCATACAGTCACTGCTGGAAAGGGTTCAAATATGCAAAAGATGCTTGAAAACTGAAGAATCTGCAGGATCTGGAGGATTTTTCTGAAGAACAGAGCTCAGTTTAACTGCTCAGGACAAACAAGAGACTCATGAACAACCATCACAAAACACAAAAACAGTCGTGGATCATCAGGTGACCACACACAGTATTGAGAATCAATGCTTCACATACTTATGAATGGGGTTATTTTAATAAATTCAGCTATTTTTTTGCCTTATGGATTATATGTAAACATATTTTATGTAAAATATCTTACTCAGGACAGTACTAAATAAAAATAACATGCATTTTGTATGATCTCTCTTATTTTGTTAACATTTTTCACATTTTCAAAGATTCTGCAACTGGTTCACATACTTTTTCTTGCAACTGTGTATATATATATATATATATATATATATATATATATATATATATATATATATATATATTCAATAATAAATCAACTCCATATAGCGGATTCTATGGGATTCTGATCAAGGGCCTAGTACATTTCAATTCAGCCCATTGCAAGGGTTCCACCAGTAGTGGGCACTCATGCAACGTAAACAATGACGTACATCTGAGTCAGCGAGACTGAGGGAAGTTAGCGAGGGAATGGCATAAAAAAATGAACTAGAACGCAGCCAAAGACTTGAATTGTTTCATTACTGGATGAATCAGTGTTTTTGAATGAATCTTTTGAATGAATGATTCAATGACAAATTACAGGGTTTTTTTTTTAACAGTCACTTATCGCCACCTACTGGTGTAACAATCTTATTGATACAATCTTTATTTGAAGCATCGAGTTTCTTTCAAAAGGTGATTTACTCTATTTTGATCGCTCTCATAGACATCAGTGTTTATATCCGAACTATAATCTTTTATCTCAGTACTTCTGTGATAATCTGAATTATTGTGAGACAGAAATAATGACACTGTGTGGTTGCGAAGACTGTTTGTGAAGCTGTTTCATATCTATACATGACAACTGCTCTGGATCAGAACAGATCTGAATGTTCGCTGTGATCAGACTGCATAACCTGATTTTACTGAGTTCAACATGTTCCTGGGTCAATATTTTTGTTGATTCTGGAGCAACATTCAAATCAACCAATCAGATTTGAGGGACAAGTTTACAGATTATGTCAAGTTTAGGCTTAAAATCATGAATTGGTGCTTCTACATCAGCGTTATTCATCTATCATTTCCCTCTGATTTTTGGGATAACTTGGTTAGGGTTAAGTTTAGGGGTAGGAATAGGGTTAAGACTAAATTTTCAGACTGGAATGTTGTTCAAAATATGTTGACCCAGGAACGCATCTAGCTCCGCAATATCAGGACGTGCGATCGTACTTGTCAAAGCTTTAATAGACAGAGTCGAATCGCTGTCATTTAGGAACAAGATTGCGTGTATGTTTTTGGATCGAGATCGGCATCTTTTAACGATTAATTGTGCAGCTCTAGCATGTACATTCTGCCTACAATATACATGCTGCATACTGCAGGAATATTAATAGTATAGTAGTGTGTTATATTTCACTTACACTTCCTAAACAACCAATATGACATTTTCTCTTGGATTTATACTGACACAGTCAGCTTGGATTCAGCATCATTTAAAGGTGTTAAGTTACAGATGCCATTGTAGCAATGCTCTGCTTTCCTGTAACCGATGAATCATTTATTTATTTCACAACCGAACGTGTCTGAGAATACTTAATGCACCTTTAAGCTGTAATATAATGCAAATGTTTTGTTATATATTGCAGGTGATGCTGTTGGCTTGCCGACTCGCTTGACACTGGAGTTCAGCGCATTTGATGCGTAAGTTTTGTGTAATAAAAGCATGTAATGTAGTGGGTTATTCTGCAAGCCTTGGATAATGGCCCCAATATCACGTCTGTTACTTGTGAAATTAATGATTTTTCTTGCCAGTTAAATCCTTAAGGATTGTTTCAGTAGAATTCATTTCACATTCATGATGGCTGAGTAATTGCACAGGCCACACAGCACAGCTTGCAGCGCAGTAGTCTGATGGAGCCGTCACTTCTGACCGGCTCCATTCTCAACTAAACATAAAATTGCTTCTTTTTTCTTGTTTTTTATTAAACCGTGGTTTATTGAACAAACTCTGTCTCTCTCTTTAAATAAATTCAATTATAATTAACATTTTCTTAAGGATAAAAAATCTATATCAGCTAAACTGTAAACTATAGGTGCACTTTCTTGCACATTACTATAATATTAAAGGTTACAATTAACAAAAGAGACCAAACTATTAACCCTCTGGTGCTCTTCGGTCATTTTTGACTGAAAAATGTTACTTTTTCTCTACTTTTTAAGGATTTTTTACTTCATCGAAATGGTACGAAACTTGGTAAAGGTTTTGGCACTTGGACAAAAAAAAAAATAAAAATCATGTACATGATTCGAAAGCTTAAATGGTCCTGAAAAAAATAGTCACACTTGTGCTCCTCGTGGTCAAAAACTGCATTGGAAATGAATGGGAGATGAATTTCATCTAGTGGAAGCGTTTGGTACTGCGCCAAACAAAATCTGATTGAAAGCTAATTTTTTAAGAAATCAAGCTCAGATTTGGAACACAACTTGTTTGGATTTATGCCTTTGATTTTCTTGCAGTTTTAGAGTAAAACATGTTTTTGCAAATATATTTCATATAAAAATTGAAAAATTGTATTTTTGAGCATTTTTCATAACAATAATTGTAAAATTCTGTAACTTTTTTCAAGTTAACTTTTTAAAAACTTTTTTCACTTAAGCAATAATTTGCCAGTGTCATCTTTAAAAAGAGACCAAAGTTAAGTCTTTGCTCCAAAGCATTCAAAAGTTATTTTTAAGTTGGAAATTTCATTTTCTGGTCTATGATCAAAAAGTGAATAAATGGATAATAACTACAGCATAAATATAATTTAGTACCATAAAATCCCTTAAAAATACAAAATATTTGATGAAAAACATTATTGAACTAAAATATAGTACATTCATTTCATTGAAAAAAAACAAACAAAATCAGCCGTTTTTGACCGACACGCGAAGGGTTAAATTCAGTTGCTTTTTTTTTAGATATAATAATCAACACTCAAAACAAAACAAAAAAACAACACAAACATGTACTGTAAGCTGCACATAAGGCAGGATTTGCATTAACTTCTAATTATAAAATTACTTTTCAATTATTTTTCTACTTCAATTCATTTTTGAAATATAATAATTTACACAGTTTCTGTCATAACTTGTCTTCATGACAAATTTATTTAAACATATTAAATAAGACATTACTAACATGTATATATAATGAATATATAAGCTAATATAGTGCATATATTTAGTGAAATGCTCCCTCTAGAGTTCATTTCTCTTGTGAACTAACATGCTGTGGACACTGAATGACTTACCTGAGGTAAATGTAATGATATTATTTTCCAGCTGTTTCAATGATGTCTTTCCATGGATGAAACACTGGTTTTCTAAATAACAAACCCTGGTTGAAGAGCTAGCTTGCTAATATTAATACGTGAGGGCTGCAAATAGTATATATACAATGAACTGAATATTGCATATAGTGAATGTAATATTCCCAAACGTAATTAATGCAGTGTATGAATGTCATGTTTCAGTGATGGACCCACACCTGCTCGCTGCTGTCCAGCTCCTGGAACTCTCTACAACACCAACACATTAGAAGCCTTCAAATCCACTGACAAGAAGGCTCTCCTGGATCAAGCAGCCAATGAGGTGGAGGCCTTTGATTCACTCATAATTAATTGTGCCTGCTGATAGCATGTTTTATTTGCACACGCTAAATTAATTATACACTTTCTTTCACTGCGTATCTGGATGCTGAACATCTTTCTCCATCATTTGATAAATTACTGTTGTCTTCTTAATACGATTCTGTTGGCCGCCTGCTTTCTTATACACAGTGATAATCGCATTGGCCAAATAACTGAATTTTGTGAATAAGGCCCAGTCTGTTGTAACCCCCAATGTTTTAAGAAAAAATGACAATGTCTTAATTCAAATGCTCTGAAATGCTGTGCGCAAAAGTGCTGCAGTTGTTTAGTGAATTTGGCCCAGAATGTGTTTCACTGTGTGAATGCACAACATTTTTACTATTGCATTTGCATTAACCAGGGGGCTTTTATTTTGATGGAAACTGCAGCTTTTATTTTGGTGGAAAACTATAGTTTCTTTGAAAACAGCTTCATCTCATTACAAATCTAGTGAAATCTTCCTACAAAAATGTCTGAAATTATGTGAATGTACATGCAGAGATGGAATGCATTCACTGTGAACTGAGCCTTTCTGAGCCATGGAAAACATCGGATCATGTGCTGGTTGTGTGAGCAAAGTGCACGCTTCGCTCTGAAACACGCAGAGCAAACAGACTATATACTTGTTTAATAAAATGGCAGTCTTTTGCAATTTGATAACAGCACAAAGCCATATTGCACTATTGATTTTAGTTCGTTTGACAGATACTTTGCCCAAGCAATGGCGCAAAAAACTTTAGAGACCTTTTACGTTCTTATGAGAATTTTTAAAATATTTTGGGTTCGTTATGAAACTGTGATGGTACAGATATATAGCGGGCCACCAGAGTCTAGGTAATTCATACATAACAATTTATAGCTGCCTTTTAAATTTGAGGAAGAGGATGAGGGTCTGTTGCATCTAAAAGATTGAGAACCCCTGGCGTTAACTATATCGGAAATAATTTCTGGTACATCTCAGTTTAATTAATACTAGTAGTGTTGTCTTCTTCACAGATTTGGAGCGCTATTCAGTCAGGCGCTGCGGTGAACGACTCCTCAATTCTTAACAAATTCATCCTCTTGACATTTGCGGTTTGTATGCCATCATCTTAGAAAATGTCCCTATAAATTAATGTCCTTTCATCTATGTGTTTCTGACTGGTCTTTTTGTTGATCCAGGATCTGAAGAAATATCATTTCTATTATTGGTTCTGCTTTCCTGCCCTTTGCTTTCTGGAGGGAGTCCAACTGGTGCAGGAGCCGCTGTCATTAGAGAAGAGTTTCTCTGACAAACAGGTGCGCTGATAACACACTACTGACGAGGACGTTTTGTGTGAAGGATAATGAGCCATTAGTCAGTGCATTATGGGAAGCATGTGCTGATTAGAATTATTAATTCAATGTTGATTATTTGAATACATAATATCATATAGGCCTGATGTAGCGTACAGAGTGGCACCAAAGAGTATATAGAAAAAGGTGTGCTATTATGCAGTTTCACAAAGTCTTAATGTTGTTCTTGTGCTCTACTAGAACAGATTTTCATGCTTGAATGTTGATTATTTTCCTCATATTCTCCACTGTTGCGTCTGTCAGAAAGTCTGTCTTTAGTTCCAGTCTCAATGAAGATTAATAAATGCTTTAGAAGTGTTGTTCATTGTTAATTCTTGTTAACTAAAGTTAACAAATATTGTAAAGTGTTACCAGACATTTTTATGTTTGACTTAAGTGTCTAAAATTAGTTTTGGAGCCGCTGTAAAAGTTTGATGTCATTGTGTTTCATGAGATTGTTTTGGATTGATCTGTTTCACAGATATTGAGCTTGCAAGCGGCGTATGACAATCTCTGCGCCTCAAGCGGTACGACGGCTGTCCCGCATTTCTTGCTCAAGTACACAGATGAAAGTGTTGAAGTCGCTCCTCTGAAAGACTTGAACTCCTTCTTCCCAGACCTAAAGAAGGTAATTTCCAGGATAAAGCAGTGGTATTTTACTTTTTATTTTTAGATTTATTACTATTTTGTATTAGCTTTTATTTTTATATTTTTAATTTTCGTGTTAATTTTAGTTTAGATGTTTTAGTTTTAGTTTTTAGATGTGCTTTTGTCATATTATACGTTTTGCTTATTTAGGTTTATTAAGTTTTTAGTTAGTTTTAGTTTTTATTTATTTCCAGTTAATACTTTTAGTGCTTCAACTTAAACCTATTTCAGTTTAAAGCAACATTTCTCATTTTTGTTTAGTTTAAATTTTTCAACTTCATTTTATGTTTAATTTCAATTGACAGAAATGTTTTTGAATATTTTGTTAGTTTTAGATAATAATAACCCTAAAGTTTAATCATTATTAATGGAATATTCTTGGTTAAAGGGTTAGTTCACCCAAAAATGAAAATAATGTCATTAATTACTCACCCTCATGCCGTTCCACACCCGTAAGACCTTCGTTCATCTTCAGGACACAAATTAAGACATTTTTGATGAAATCCGATGGCTCAGTGAGGCCTGCATAGCCAGCAATGACATTTCCTCTCTCAAGATCCATTAATGAACTAAAAACATATTTAAATCAGTTCATGTGAGTACAGTGGTTCAATATTAATATTATAAAGCGACGAGAATATTTTTGGTGCGTCAAAAAAACAAAATAACAACTTATATAGTGATGGCTGATTTCAAAACACTGCTTCAGGAAGCTTCGGAGCGTTATGAATCAGTGTATTGAATCATGATTCAGATCGCGTGTCAAACCGCCAAACTGCTGAAATCATGTGACTTTGGTGCTCCGAACCGCTATTCATGAGATATTGTTAAAAAGTTTTTGTTTTTTTGGCGCACCAAAAATATTCTCGTCGCTTTATAATATTAATATTGAACCACTGTACTCACATGAACTGATTTAAATATGTTTTTAGTACATTAATGGATCTTGAGAGAGGAAATGTCATCGCTGGCTATGCAGGCCTCACTGAGCCATCGGATTTCATCAAAAATATCTTGATTTGTGTTCTGAAGATGAATGAAGGTCTTACGGGTGTGGAACGACATGAGGGTGAGTAATAAATGACATTATTTTCATTTTTGGGTGAACTAACCCTTTAACTTAATTTCTGTCAGCAACATTTGTGGCATGCTGTAGATTATCATATTTAATAATTGGACTATCTATGAAACGAATCAAAGTTGTGCTCTGTGGAGGCTGAGTAAGTGTCACAGATGATGCTCAAGTATTTAACCCAGAATATCCCTTGTAATAATTGGATTGGCATTTAATTCTTGACAGTATGTCAGTATAATATGGAGGTGTTCTGGTATGTTTTCTAGATTACTGTGGGTGTGTATGACCCGTGCTCACTGCCTCAACATCCGGGCTGGCCGCTCAGAAACCTCCTCATCCTCCTCGCAAAAAAATGGTACGTCTGTTATAGTGAGCTTTTCCAACACGCATCCCACTGGTGTTAAATTATAGCCCTGCTTCCACAGCTCCACTCGTTTCCTCCTGACGTTACTTTCAATCTCAAACGTGTTTGTTCTGCAACTGAATGAATGTGAGAAAATATGATTTCCAACCATCTGCTAATATTGTGGGTTTGTGAGAATGTATTGCACTGATCACGGGTGTCGATTCATTGACTTTATGTCTGAAGTTTGATATGTGTATACTCAAATTATGTACAGTACTATGATGTTGATTATTTGTTAGTCATGTAGCAGACACCCTTACAAAAATACAGTGGCGGCACACTGTAAAATCTGTGAAATTTTACTATAAAAAATGGCAACTGAGCAACATTTTAAGTTTTATTAGCTGAAATTATGAAATAGCTGAAATATCAGTTATAATTTATTAACAGTCATATTAAAAGGGAACCTATAACACCCCTTTCACAAGATGTAATATCAGTCTCTGTTGTCTCCAGAATGTGTCTGTGAAGTTTCAGCTCAAAATCCCCCACAGATCATTTATTATAGCTTGTCAAATTTGCCTCTATTTGGGTGTGAGCAAAAACACGCCGTTTTTGTGTGTGTCCCTTTAAATGCAAATGAGCTGCTGCTCCCGCCCCCTTTCCAGAAGAGGGCGGAGCTTTAACAGCTCAACAACAACAAAGCTGGAGAATCTCACGCAGCCAAAATGAGGATTGTCAGTAACGGTGTTCAGCCTTACATTGTTCAAACCGGAGTCGACACTGATGGAGAGACTCAGGAAGAAGTTACAACTTTTAGACGTTTCTGAATGGTTAGTGGATAAATTGATGTAGTTGCTGTGGAGTTGATTCAACTCATCCACTAGCATGTGCCGTCATGTTCATCTTTTGTGTTGAATTGACCCTCGTTTGTGAAGCAGTCCGGCGTAAAATGACGGCATGTCAACAACACTCTACTACAACAACTCTTCCTCTTCTCTAAAGCAGCCCAACATGGACCCGCCCCCTTTGTTGTGTGTTCTCGGGGGCGGGGTTTATGTAAATTTTGGGGTTTGTGATGTCACAAACCTGGGAAGAAGCTCGTTATAAGTCACTACCAGCCGTTTAAAAAGTGATTTCTGTAAAAGAAAATATTTCTCTTTGCATTGAACTTTGAGCGTCGTTACTGCAGATGTTGTTTATGATCAAACAGCAACATTACAAAAGAAAGACAAAGCCATGCTTTTTTCCCCCACAAACTGAGGTAAATACTAATATATATATAGAAGATGCACACAATGTAATACGCACAAATACGAAACACCATCATGATAACACACGACACTAAAATAATGCAATACACAGTCATTTAACAACATAAGATTAAACCCTATGCATATACTGAAAACTAAGAATAACCCGATATTTCACTGTGTCAAAAGTGTCTCACAGGGAATTCTGGGAATGTCAGTATTTTACTGTGAAATTACACTAATGTCCCAGTAGATCTTTTACAGTTTTTCACCATATAGATTATTAACCACTCAGTTTTTACCGTAGCATTTACCATTAAAATCACCAAGACATTTAGCTGTCACTTCAGAGAATACTATAGTACATACCATGCTACATGTCCAAAACACATGGTATTACCTTGGTTCTACATCCATTAAATTGTGGGGTTATTTATACTTGATCAGTTCATGTGTTTCGATCGATTGGATTGCTATCTGACTTGATGCAATAAAAATATCTGCGCAAAATCCTGGGAGAATATAGTACTCAGCGATTGTAATGAGGATAACTGGGTGTCGGACTTCAGGATTTCCTATGCATCTGCTCACAAATCATCCCTCCTTCCCAAAAACCTCCCATTTCACATCTATAAAACGCCCAGAAAAACTGCACTACAAACTTGAAGTGTAGTGCAGGTGGAAGATTGTGGAGATATGGCTGCATTTTTCAGTTTTCCAGTGTTGAAATGTCATAGCAGTCCATCTGTGCTGACTCTTCTAGCCGTCGTCTCTTTGTAATGGTAAGTTTAAGGTCACTCAAAGACCATGTGTGCTCATAGTGCTGTGTGTTTGTCCGTGTGAATGCCAGGGGTTCACAGCTGGATGTTCTGGAGGTTTTGTGCTTCAGAGACAGAACTCTACAAGGGACCCGCTCCGTTCGGCACAGCATCATCTTTCGGGTCAAGCTCCCAGACCTCACGACTTCTGCAGGTAATTTATCATCTTCAGTCGAGTGAGTCAGAACAGCAGCACAAAGGCTGGGCTTTTATCTGGCTTCAGTCCTCAGTCTCTCTGCCATAGGTTAACATTTTTTTTTAAAGTGATATGAACTGTAAGTGAACTCTTCCTGCCAATTTATACAGTCTACTAACTATAGGTAACTAGTAGCAGTCATTAGAGTATTAGTACACTCAGGGTCTTCGGGGTCTCCACAGACCCCAGGCAACAAAATGCAATTTTGTAACAAAATGCTTGTTTTTTTTAAACAAATGTAATTTTACTCTGTTTATTAATGTTTTTACTCCACATTTGTGCAGTTTTTGGAGTATTTATCTTATTTTTTAAATTTATATAAATAAATTAAAAAATATTTTTTTTATACAAAACAGCTTTTTATGTAAAATTCACTTTATAAAAGACCCACATTTCTAAATTTCATTCATGGGCATAACATGGATAATTTGACATGGTTTAGTGTATGATTTTTGCCCATCTTTTGGAAAATGCAGTTATAAAAGTAAAAAAACTATAATTTTCACCAGTAGATGCTGCAGAGCTCCACTATGTGCTATTTGACTGACTGAAAGACATCTTTTCACAAGTATTTTTCAGTTGGATTCATATCTAAATATTCTGAAATCACAATTATAACAATAAAGGCTACTTTTTGTCAAAGTTTAGTATTTTTGTAATGAAAAAAATCAGTTTTCAATATTGTTCCATTATGATAAGACCCCGCTTAGAACAAATTGGACAAAATTCATCCTCAAAATCAACATTTTTGAAAAACTTTTTTTTTCAGTACAAAAAAATGCTAAACTTTGACAAAAAGTAATTTTTATTGTCTTTTATTGTCATAATTGTGATTTCATAATATTTAGATATAAATCCAACTGAAAAATACTTGTGAAAAGATGTCTTTCAGTCAGTCAAACAGCACATAGCAAATAGTGGAGCTCTGCAGCCATCTACTGGTAAAAGTGATATTTTTTTACTATTAAAACTGCATTTTCCAAAAGATGGGCAAAACTCTCACACTAAACCATGTCAAATTATCCATGTTATCCCCATGAATGAAAGTTAGAAATGTGGATCTTTTATAAAGTGAATTTTACATAAAAAGCTGTTTTTGTATAAAAAAATATTTATTTATTTATTTATATAAATTTAAAAGACATGACAAATCCTCCAAAAACTGCACAGATATGAAGTAAAAACATTAATAAACAGAGTAAAATTACATTTGTTTTTTAAAAAATAATTATTTTGTTACAAAATTACATTTTGTTGCCTGGGGTCTGCGGAGACCCTGAAGACCCTGAGTGTGACCCTTTTTTTTACACTAACATAAAAACAAGATATCACTCCATTTTTTTTTTCTTTGTAGATCTAGAAAGCGTTAACAACTGTACAAAGTTTCGTGTCATTTGGACAAAGAGAACTTTTTTTTTTATTTGAGCAAACGTCGTTTGGGGTTTGTGCAGACCCCAAAGACCCTATAAGGGTTAATATCTGCTAACACTTTATTTTGATGCTCCCAAACAGACATTCGACTGACTATGAGTAACTTTACCACTATGTCAACTTATTCTACTAATGGTTTCTGGTCAAACAGGGAGTGGAATATGGTCATGAAAAACAAAATTAGGGTTAGGCAAATTACTGAACAGGTGGTGCATCAGCTCAAAAATCTGCATCTCCAATATTTAAAATAAGTCACAGTCCTGTCTGTGTAAATCAGGCTAATTACAGACTGCGCTATATTCACAATATTATGTGTTATTTCATGGTATCCACCTGAATGTGTCTGGCTTTTGGTGTAATTAATTTCTGTTCATTTTAGCTGAACAAAAGCAGCCCATTATGCTGATTGATGTTGCAAACTGGTATTTATTTTCATATTATTTTACTTTATTATTGTAATCATACTGCACTTTATTATTATTCTTGTTTTTTACCTATAGCGGCTAATGTAAAAAAATATTTTTCTAATTCGTAAATAAATAAAAAAAATTATTAGAGGATGTTTTACAAGAAAGTACTATTTCTTGTCTTTCAAAATTTCATGTTTAATTCAATGTTCTGTTTATTTGTAATTATTTGGGTCATTGATGAATAAAGTTTTTAAAAGTGTAAAAAAACAATAGTGGAGATATAATTAATTTTGAAGTTTTATTAAGTGTTAACAATGAGATTATGTGGTTTTTATAATCAATTAACACTGATTTTGTCTTTTTTTTTTTTTTTTTACAAGATGGACAAAATTTGTAACCAAAAAAGTCCAAAATTTCGGTTTTACCGAATGACGATATTTTCGAACAATGCTAACAGGCTGATAGCTAGCAAAAGGACAATCATTAAAACATTTTATATTTAGTACAAGTTTTTAAAATATTACAACATTTTCCATATTTTATAGCGGTTGCACCGAATGACCTGATGTTTCAGGACATGCGTATGATCAAGAGAAAACATGAATTTATCAAATAGTTAAGAGAGAGTTAGTTACTTTGCTTCATGACCATGTGGTCCTTTGCAGGTGTCTGAATGATGTCACATCCTGTCACATGATATTGACCGCATGACTTGATCCAAAATGGTCCCTTTATATCGGTTACTCCGAATGACATCAATGAAATTAATTCTTTCTCATAACAAAGCGACGACTTCTACACATAATTTTAATATCATTTTGCACTATGTTGATATATGATGTTATAAAATCATGCCAGAATAAAAATATATACATTTATTATATTTTAAGATATTTTAATAAAAAATGAACGGTTGGACGGTTAAACCGAATGAATCGTTAAACCACTTCAGAATCTTTAAAATACCTTTATATGAAGCAAAATATAATCAAAACCTTCTGGATCCAATAAAAGACATACTTTGGATGTCATATCTTTGTTATTTATTATTATTAAGGCCTTTGGACAAAAGGTCACATCATTGACCCGTTTAAGAAATTCACTTGATTTCTGAGCAAAAATTGTTTCAAAGTAAGCCCTACACCAAGGTTTCTCAGTGTAGATCGTGGCGAGCTCAACCTGATTTTCTGTGTATGTTCAGTCAGTTGTTGAGGTCACAGCAGAAGATCGAGTAGAGTTTATTCTTCCTCAGCTAGGACATATCTGCTCAAACCCTTCGTCCATCCGACTGGCTTCATCGGTCATGAACTGATGGTGGAGATTCCCTGACATTCAGCTTCATCACACATCAGACTTGTGAATTCCTGTGGGAGTCTCTGCGCTGATGCTGTGAATTGCTGTGTGAATTGGGGCGAAACTGCCGGCTTTGAAAGGACAGCCTTATCGAAAGACCTTCCTGACCGAAATACAGTTATTCTATTTTCACATAGATGGCCTCTTTCATCGCTCTCTTAAACACTTACACCGCTGTCCTTGACGTGTGGTCTTTCCTCTTCTACATGGATGTCTTCACACTTCAGCGAGGTTTGCTTATGTGAATTGCACTAAAAAGTCCTATGATCTCAGAGTGTGTGATTGAAATCTGGGTAATCCAACATTATTTCACAAACTACATATGAGAGATAAAGTATCTCGTGTTCATGCGTTAAAAAACAGCTAGTCGGTTTGTGCAACTAATCATTTTTACTAGTTGCCAAGTCAGTTCTTTATGCAAATGAAAACAGTCTTTGCACCAATGGTCTGCTGCCATCATAGCAAATAAGCACAGCTGAAGTCATGTGATCGCCTCATGATTGAACTCCTACTAGCTTCAGTACAATTACAGCTATTGTTAGTTCATGTTAATTAATGCATTGACCAATGTTAATTAATAGGAGTGCATGGTAAAGTGTTATCTTATTTTCCAAGATTTTATGAAGTGAGAGAATTATGATAAAAACACCAAAATTTTATAAATAAAACTGAAGTCTGTTTACTTTTGCGTCATGTTTAAGTTGAATTACTTGTTTATGCAGTATGTCCAAAGAGCGTGGGTTGGGAGAAGAACCCGAAAGGGGCGATGGGACCCAGAAGTGTCAATCTCAGCGAATGTATGGACCCTAAAAGGTACTAAACGCGGGACGGACGTTTATACACTTTTGAAATGGTTTTCTCAGTGATTTTATTATTTCTTCAAGGCTGGCTGAGTCATCTGTCGATCTCAACCTGAAGCTGATGCGTTGGAGGCTGGTCCCGTCTCTGGATCTGGATAAGGTCGTGTCGACGAGGTGTCTGTTACTGGGAGCTGGAACTCTGGGATGCAATGTGGCAAGAACACTGATGGTGAGAGCCATTTACTTGGGATTTTCAGCAATTTATCTCATCTGACAGGTGATGGAAAAGCTTTCTTTGGCTTCAGTAAGGATTCCTTGGCTTGCTTTATGTCATTTAAGTGCTTATTTGCTTTCGCCATAATTGCTTCTTAATGGTTTTCGAAATAGTCGTAAGCTTAGGACTGTAATTATAGTCAGTAAGACGCAGATGCTGCCATTTCAAAATGATCATAAGATAAACATGTTGACAGAATGAAAATGAAAACGTCTTCATGCCAGTTAATTGCAACTTTAAGAGAGTTTTCACACTTGGTTCCAAAAATGGTTCTTAGTAATTGTGGCTTATATGTGAACGATCCAAATGAACCCAGACCCTTTTATTTATAGTGGTTCACTTATTATAGCGTGCCTTGTGAATGCAAAGTGTGTTTTTTTTTTTTTATGCATTTCATTTTTGACTATTGCAATGAAGACTTGAGGGTTTAACCTAATTGCCTTTCAAAGTCACATCAAAGTGACAGAAATATATTAATACTGCTTTAAAATAATATTCTAATATTCAATTTATTAGCAGCAGTATTATCACTCATAATAACTCATAATAATCATGATTCAAAATCTAGTGGTACAGATTTGAACAGTTTGAAGCAAAAGTGGCACCAGTTCACGTCTGAAATGGATCAAAATTAGTGCAATTTTAGAGTCAGGAACAGTGCGAAAATGAAGAAAACTTGTTTCACTTATTGAGGTCTGAGTTTTCTTCTTTTAAAGTCGGCGTGAAAGGGAAGATGCTCTAGTCTTTTCTTCACTGTTGTGACTTATATCCAAGTGAACAAATGTAGGGCGGGGCTTGATTTTGTCTGTGGGGAAGGTACTGAAATACTGCAAACTGCACAAGTGTTTAGTGAAGTTCTGGCTACATGTTTTCTGCTCTGTTTGTTTAAGGGCTGGGGTGTGAGGCACATCACTTTTGTGGACAACGCAAAGATCTCCTACTCGAACCCGGTGCGACAGCCGCTCTATGAGTTTGAAGACTGTCTGAGCGGTGGGAAGGTGAAAGCTCTCGCAGCGGTGGAAAGACTACAGAAGATCTTTCCTGGTGTGGTGAGGACTTTGAAATCTTTCAACAATATATAAAAGAGTGGAAAATGTAATGGACCAGGGGTCTCAAACTCAAATGCCTGAGAAGCACTGATATTAGAGCTGCACTATTAATCGTTAAAAGATTGTGGTCTTTATTCAAACACCCTCAAGATATTATTCCAAATGACAATGATTCACCTATTAAACCTTTGACAAGTATAATCACAGCAAACATTCAGATCTGTGTTGGCGCTGCAGATGTCATGTATAGATATGAAACAGCTTCATAAACAGTCACACAGTATTATTATTTCTGTCTCACAGTAATTCAGATTATCACAGAATACTGGGATAAAAGTTTATAGTTTGGATATAAACACTGATGTCTACAGTAGCGAAATAGAGTAAATCACCTTTTAAACGGAATTGGAGGCTTCAAATAAAGATTGAAGTGGCGACAAGTGACTATTAAAAATCATTCGTTCAAGAGATTAGTTCAAAAACGCAATTCATCCTGTAATGAAACAAGTGAAGTCTTTATGAGTGAGTCATTGAATCATTCATTCAAGAGATTCGTTCAAAAACTCTGATTCATCCAGTAATGAAACAAGTGAAGTCTTTATGAGTGAGTCATTGAATCATTCATTCAGTAGATTCGTTCAAAACTCTGATTCATCCAGTAATGAAACAAGCGACTTCTTTATGAGCCATTTGATCATTCATTCAAGAGATTTGTTCAAAAACGCGATTCATCCTGTAATGAAACAAGTGAAGTCTTTATGAGTGAGTCATTGAATCATTCATTCAAGAGATTCATTCAAAAACGCAATTCATCCTGTAATGAAACAAGTGAAGTCTTTATGAGTGAGTCATTGAATCATTCATTCAGTAGATTCGTTCAAAACTCTGATTCATCCAGTAATGAAACAAGCGACTTCTTTATGAGCCATTTGATCATTCATTCAAGAGATTTGTTCAAAAACGCGATTCATCCAGTAATGAAACAAGTGAAGTCTTTATGAGTGAGTGAGTCACTGTATCATTCATTTAAGAGATTCATTCAAAACTCTGATTCATCCAGTAATTAAACAAGTGAATTCTTTGAGTCATTTAATCATTCATTCAAGAGATTTGTTCAAAAACGCAATTCATCCTGTAATGAAACAAGTGAAGTCTTTATGAGTGAGTCACTGAATCATTCATTCAAGAGATTCGTTCAAAACTCTGATTCATCCTGTAATGAAACAAGTGAAGTCTTTATGAGTGAGTCATTGAATCATTCATTCAAGAGATTCGTTCAAAACTCTGATTCATCCAGTAATGAAACAAGTGAATTCTTTATGAGTCATTTGATCATTCATTCAAGAGATTTGTTCAAAAACGCGATTCATCCAGTAATGAAACAAGTGAAGTCTTTATGAGTGAGTCACTGAATCATTCATTCAAGAGATTTGTTCAAAACTCTGATTCATACAGTAATGAAACAAGTGAATTCTTTGAGTCATTTGATCATTCATTCAAGAGATTTGTTCAAAAATGCGATTCATCCAGTAATGAAACAAGTGAAGTCTTTATGAGTGAGTCACTGAATCATTCATTCAAGAGATTCGTTCAAAACTCTGATTCATCCTGTAATGAAACAAGTGAAGTCTTTATGAGTGAGTCATTGAATCATTCATTCAAGAGATTCGTTCAAAACTCTGATTCATCCTGTAATGAAACAAGTGAATTCTTTATGAGTCATTTGATCATTCATTCAAGAGATTTGTTCAAAAACGCGATTCATCCAGTAATGAAACAAGTGAAGTCTTTATGAGTGAGTCACTGAATCATTCATTCAAGAGATTCGTTCAAAACTCTGATTCATCCAGTAATGAAACAAGTGAATTCTTTGAGTCATTTGATCATTCATTCAAGAGATTTGTTCAAAAACGCGATTCATCCAGTAATGAAACAAGTGAAGTCTTTATGAGTGAGTCATTGAATCATTCATTCAAGAGATTTGTTCAAAACTCTGATTCATCCTGTAATGAAACAAGTGAAGTCTTTATGAGTGAGTCATTGAATCATTCATTCAAGAGATTCGTTCAAAACTCTGATTCATCCAGTAATGAAACAAGTGAATTCTTTATGAGTCATTTGATCATTCATTCAAGAGATTTGTTCAAAAACGTGATTTATCCAGTAATGAAACAAGTGAAGTCTTTATGAGTGAGTCACTGAATCATTCATTCAAGAGATTTGTTCAAAACTCTGATTCATCCTGTAATGAAACAAGTGAAGTCTTTATGAGTGAGTCATTGAATCATTCATTCAAGAGATTCGTTCAAAACTCTGATTCATCCAGTAATGAAACAAGTGAATTCTTTATGAGTCATTTGATCATTCATTCAAGAGATTTGTTCAAAAACGTGATTTATCCAGTAATGAAACAAGTGAAGTCTTTATGAGTGAGTCACTGAATCATTCATTCAAGAGATTTGTTCAAAACTCTGATTCATACAGTAATGAAACAAGTGAATTCTTTGAGTCATTTGATCATTCATTCAAGAGATTTGTTCAAAAACACGATTCATCCTGTAATGAAACAAGTGAAGTCTTTATGAGTGAGTCATTGAATCATTCATTCAAGAGATTCGTTCAAAACTCTGATTCATCCTGTAATGAAACAAGTGAAGTCTTTATGAGTGAGTCATTGAATCATTCATTCAAGAGATTTGTTCAAAACTCTGATTCATCCAGTAATGAAACAAGTAAATTCTTTATGAGTCATTTGATCATTCATTCAAGAGATTTGTTCAAAAACGCGATTCATCCAGTAATGAAACAAGTGAAGTCTTTATGGGTGAGTCACTGAATCATTCATTCAAGAGATTCGTTCAAAACTCTGATTCATCCTGTAATGAAACAAGTGAAGTCTTTATGAGTGAGTCATTGAATCATTCATTCAAGAGATTCGTTCAAAACTCTGATTCATCCAGTAATGAAACAAGTGAATTCTTTATGAGTCATTTGATCATTCATTCAAGAGATTTGTTCAAAAACGCGATTCATCCAGTAATGAAACAAGTGAAGTCTTTATGAGTGAGTCATTGAATCATTCATTCAAGAGATTTGTTCAAAACTCTGATTCATCCTGTAAGGAAACAAGTGAAGTCTTTATGAGTGAGTCATTGAATCATTCATTCAAGAGATTCGTTCAAAACTCTGATTCATCCTGTAATGAAACAAGTGAAGTCTTTATGAGTGAGTCATTGAATCATTCATTCAAGAGATTCGTTCAAAACTCTGATTCATCCAGTAATGAAAAAAGTGAATTCTTTATGAGTCATTTGATCATTCATTCAAGAGATTTGTTCAAAAACGCGATTCATCCAGTAATGAAACAAGTGAAGTCTTTATGAGTGAGTCACTGAATCATTCATTCAAGAGATTCGTTCAAAACTCTGATTCATCCAGTAATGAAACAAGTGAATTCTTTGAGTCATTTGATCATTCATTCAAGAGATTTGTTCAAAAACGCGATTCATCCAGTAATGAAACAAGTGAAGTCTTTATGAGTGAGTCATTGAATCATTCATTCAAGAGATTTGTTCAAAACTCTGATTCATCCTGTAATGAAACAAGTGAATTCTTTGAGTCATTTGATCATTCATTCAAGAGATTTGTTCAAAAACACGATTCATCCTGTAATGAAACAAGTGAAGTCTTTATGAGTGAGTCACTGAATCATTCATTCAAGAGATTCGTTCAAAACTCTGATTCATCCAGTAATGAAACAAGTGAATTCTTTATGAGTCATTTGATCATTCATTCAAGAGATTTGTTCAAAAACGCGATTCATCCAGTAATGAAACAAGTGAAGTCTTTATGAGTGAGTCACTGAATCATTCATTCAAGAGATTCGTTCAAAACTCTGATTCATCCAGTAATGAAACAAGTGAAGTCTTTATGAGTGAGTCATTGAATCATTCATTCAATCAGATAAAAAAAAAAAAAAAAAATTATAAATTAAATAGACTGAAGCAATTAACATTTTGTCAGAACCTGTAGTAAATTACGTAAATTTTGTTTAGTTGTCAATTCAGAATTGTGGGAGAATTTTTTGTTTAACATGAAAAACAACAAACTATTGAACAGTAACAAATAAAAATGTTTTACAATCATCAGTTTGAACTATGATTCAGTGTACTATTGGATCAGACTGCTCTGTGTTTTTAATTGGACTAATGATGCCTGACTAAACTATTAACACCTGACAGGCTGAATGAACCAATGCTGCGGGTCGTTAGTTTTGAGACCCCTGGATTAATCGGTAGGACTCAATTTCAACATGCAATTATCTAGAACAATGAAGTCTGAATTATTCATTTTAATATTGGTGTTTGGCTGCTCTGCAGATAAATGAAATAAAAAGCCAAACAATGTATTCGACGTGTCTAAATGACTGATGTTCATTATCTTTGAGGAGTCTCATTGCATTTAATCCCACTATGTTCAATATAACCCATATTTATATGAAATGTGGCCTCATTTATATTCATCTACTCAGTGATTTTCTGATGCATCACTGAGCACACCAGTGTTAGGTGTGGTAGACAACATGCATAAAGGAGGAATATCAATCAAAAATAGTCTTTATTTAAATAAACTAAGCGAGAACCGACAAGAGACTGGACTAAACAGGGTATATATGCTTTCACGTCATGTCGTAAAAAGTGTTCATGTCCTCGTAGAACTTCCAGAGAGCTCCTACTTGCCATAGAAATGCATAATTCACAGTTTGAGGATGTGAACAGATGTAGAACGTCACATGTTTTCACCATGAAATTACGACAGTAGGTTGCAATGGGAACAGATGAGATCCCACTAGGTCAGTCAAGACAAACAGGAACTAAACACAGTAACTGTGAACACATAAAACTAAACCAAAGCGGAACATAATCCTGACAATCAGACGATGAGGGCCGGCACTTGTGGCTTCATTCACATGCAAATGAGCTTTTTCTGTTTTCACTGCAGTTGAATTAGAAGAAAGCAAGAAAGATTTTACTCAGATTTTTATCACAAATTTGATTTAGGTTTGCCTGGATAAATAAAGTTAAACAAGCAAACAAACAAGAACTTCATCTGCTGTAGAAGGTTAAATGAGGAAGTGTGCTCAACAAACCATGTGTAATCTCGAGTTTGCCAGGGCAAAATTACATATTTTCAAAATCAACTTGTTCTTTAGGGTTTTAGTTGGGTTGTTCTTTGTAAAACTGATTAAAACAATATGCATTGTATAACAAATACACTGTGCAAACATTGAAATATTTTTATTTGACAACTGAAAGTCCTGGAAGTAAAAACTCCATTCAATTTCTCCATAGGGAAATAGATTTTTAACGATACCTTACAAACCTTTACTATGAGCAACAAGGCTGTTAATCGATGGCTTTAAATCAGATGTTATGATTTCACCTTGTAGCTGGTTGGCTTAGTTCATGGATTATAGCTCTTTTATAGCTCATGGATTATAGCCAACTCTGAATCCGATTCAGCGTAAGCAAACCCAGCTGAAGCGGTATCATGCAATTTCATGGGATCTCTGGTAATTCCCACCCCTACAATTTACTAGATAATCGGTGGATGACTAGTCAACTAGCTGACCATCCTGTTCCATCCCTAATTCTTACTATTCCAAACTAGCCATCTCATCAGTTTCTTCATATAGAGAGACTTTTTCTCAGATATGTTTCCATTGCTAAGCAACAAAATCAGTTTCGGTACATGTTGTCCTTGTGTTTTATGCTAAGCGGTAGCATCAGACTCATGTGACTCAGACTTTAGCTGGGCTTCATATTCATGAGTCTGTGTGGGAACGCTGTTGGCAGGTATTTACATCCACGAGGCCTGTGAATCCTCTCTGATATCATATCCACTTCACTTCCCATGATTCATCATGCCGGGAAGCTTCAACTAATGTCATTCCAAAAGCCATTCCAGAAAAAGTTTTCCAAGTTTGGCCATTCACAACCAAGAAGAAAGTTTGCCAGACTAAATTAGAAACATGTCCTGATATGTTATTTTGATGATCATTTTTTTTTTAGTTGATCTTGAGATCAATACAATGAGTTGTCACTTTTTTTGAGATAGAAAGTATATTCTCAACTGATTGTGCTTTAGGATCCAGTGAATAAAACACCTTTGTACAAAGATTTGTATTGTATAAAAGTAATGAAAATGTCCTCACAATCAAGAGGACCTGCTTTTCTTAAGTGTTTATCTGTCTTTAGTGTGTAATGTTGCTGTTTGAGCATGAAATAGCTAGTTAGTTAGTAGTGTGTTGAAACTGGCGGTTATGGTAAGGAGCGGGACATTTCCCAAACACCAATCACAACACACTGCTCCAGCCGACCAATCAGAGAGCATTGTGCTTTTCAGAAGGAGGGGCTTCATAGAGACAGGAACTAAACAGAGCGTTACTGACAGACTGGGAAGACCCAATTTTGTAAATGCATAAACAAAAGCAGAAGATTTCGATCCTGAAGTGTTGCGTTGAACGGCTACAGGTGATATGAGAGGATGCAGTGACTCTGCGTTGCTGTGATTGGATGATCAGTGGCCACCTGTGATGTTTGTTGCTGGTCTGCAAATATGCATGAATGAGTCTTTTTGAAAACAACTCAGACATCATCACTTTTAATCACATCTGAAACTAAATAAGTGTGAAAACACTTTGTGTTTTCAAACACAGTGTGGTGGTTATTAATTAGCATTCCACTCAATTAAAGCTTCACCTCCTGCAAATATGCATCATTTATCAAGGATTTGCTGACTAATGAATCTCCAAAATGAAGATGATAGCCAGTTCACTGTTTCACAGTTTCATTTAATTAAAGTGGGATAAAAGTAAACAAACATCCTGATAGCAATCAATAATAGAAGTGGTCTAAATATTAAAACATGTAAATATATCGTCTGTGGAAGTCTCAGGACTGAATGCAATGATACAATGTCCTAACTGGCTGTCAACATATGTACAAACCCGATTCCAAAAAAGTTGGGACACTGCACAAATTGTGAATAAAAAAGGAATGCAATAATTTACAGATCTCATAAACTTATATTTTATTCACAATAGAATATAGATAACTTATCAAATGTTGAAAGTGAGACATTTTGAAATGTCATGCCAAATATTGGCTCATTTTGGATTTCATGAGAGCTACACATTCCAAAAAAGTTGGGACAGGTAGCAATAAGAGGCCGGAAAAGTTAAATGTACATATAAGGAACAGCTGGAGGACCAATTTGCAACTTATGTAAATTGGCAACATGATTGGGTATAAAAAGAGCCTCTCAGAGTGGCAGTGTCTCTCAGAAGTCAAGATGGGCAGAGGATCACCAATTCCCCCAATGCTGCGGCCAAAAATAGTGGAGCAATATCAGAAAGGAGTTTCTCAGAGAAAAATTGCAAAGAGTTTGAAGTTATCATCATCTACAGTGCATAATATCATCCAAAGATTCAGAGAATCTGGAACAATCTCTGTGCGTAAGGGTCAAGGCCGGAAAACCATACTGGATGTCTGTGATCTTCGGGCCCTTAGACGGCACTGCATCACATACAGGAATGCTACTGTAATGGAAATCACAACATGGGCTCAGGAATACTTCCAGAAAACATTGTCGGTGAACACAATCCACCGTGCCATTCGCCGTTGCCGGCTAAAACTCTATAGGTCAAAAAAGAAGCCATATCTAAACATGATCCAGAAGCGCAGGCGTTTTCTCTGGGCCAAGGCTCATTTAAAATGGACTGTGGCAAAGTGGAAAACTGTTCTGTGGTCAGAAGAATCAAAATTTGAAGTTCTTTTTGGAAAACTGGGACGCCATGTCATCCGGACTAAAGAGGACAAGGACAACCCAAGTTGTTATCAGCGCTCAGTTCAGAAGCCTGCATCTCTGATGGTATGGGGTTGCATGAGTGCGTGTGGCATGGGCAGCTTACACATCTGGAAAGGCACCATCAATGCTGAAAGGTATATCCAAGTTCTAGAACAACATATGCTCCCATCCAGACGTCGTCTCTTTCAGGGAAGACCTTGCATTTTCCAACATGACAATGCCAGACCACATACTGCATCAATTACAACATCATGGCTGCGTAGAAGAAGGATCCGGGTACTGAAATGGCCAGCCTGCAGTCCAGATCTTTCACCCATAGAAAACATTTGGCGCATCATAAAGAGGAAGATGCGACAAAGAAGACCTAAGACAGTTGAGCAACTAGAAGCCTGTATTAGACAAGAATGGGACAACATTCCTATTCCTAAACTTGAGCAACTTGTCTCCTCAGTCCCCAGACGTTTGCAGACTGTTATAAAAAGAAGAGGGGATGCCACACAGTGGTAAACATGGCCTTGTCCCAACTTTTTTGAGATGTGTTGATGCCATGAAATTTAAAATCAACTTATTTTACCCTTAAAAAGATACATTTTCTCAGTTTAAACATTTGATATGTCATCTATGTTGTATTCTGAATAAAATATTGAAATTTGAAACTTCCACATCATTGCATTCTGTTTTTATTCACAATTTGTACAGTGTCCCAACTTTTTTGGAATTGGGTTTGTATTTCAATACCGCCACAGACCTGCTCACGCAGATATCACACGTCATCAGTGCGTTCCGTAAGGCTGTAGACAGACAGTCGCTGAGCGCCACAAAGAAACAGCTGCCATCTTTTACAGTTATTCCTGAACCAAAACAACAAGCTTATGCTGCGTTCGTGCCATGTTGTATCCGTAATTTAGAGACAGCAACCCGTGACATCCTATCCGGAGCTGTTCATGTCCTCAGACTTGGATTTATGCATTTCTATGTCAACACTATCAACGGTGAAATTAATCTGCAGCAGTCAGGTGTAACAGCTCTGTAAGTGGTTTACATTCACTATTATTGTAATGTTTTGTGCTTTGAGATATGAGGTAATTTAATGCAGTTTCTCGTGACGCTCTGGCGGTGTGTGTTCATGTGTTTTGGAGGAGGCGTGGCTTTGGAGATGCTCTGAAGGGTCTATTGTCTGCAAGCCACTCCGAAATTGCCTACCCTACCCAGACATCCCAACCTGCAAAAAGTCATTTCAGGGAGGTACCCCCCCCCCCCCCCCCAAAAAAAAAGAACATGACTTTACTTGTATACCGAAATACAGCTGAATATAACAGAACAATGAAGTAACTATTTACATACACGCCAAATGTAGGCTACATGTAGGCCTAGGCCTATTTCCTATGCCTTTGTTTTAACATGTTGTGATCCCTAAAAGAAATAAAAGCATAAAATATTATTTCTATACGCTAAAGGCCTATCAAATTATTTGTTAATTATGTTTAAATATGTAGATTACTTTTACTATTTATATAAGCTGCTTATACTTTTTATGTAAACTGCTTTTATTTATTTTCCATTGCAACTTTAAACAGGGGTACACTATGGTGTAGTCTGCCATAAAATGTGTCTTATACTTTTTTTTTTTTGGTGGCACTCTCCTTCTGCTATGGTGCTCCTGTTTCTAGATAGACATAACTGATTAATTTGGTACGGGAGAAGAGATAAAAGCCCGCCCACACTGACAATTGATTGGTTGATTTGCCGAAACAGGCCAATCGGGATTCTCTCTGTCTTACATGCCCTTCGCACACAAGCCCACTAGCACACAAACGCAAGGTCTCTCGCTCCCTCTTCCTCTCTGCCGTGCGCGCGCTACACGGTTTGAAACACAGTCTCTGGGTGTGTATCAATCAGCTCCCTAGTTCAGTAGTCAGGGCACTGATCAGGGAATCAGCCACATTCATTTACATTAATACTAATTCACGACCTAGGGAGCTAGGGAGCTGATTGAGACGCAGGTTCTGTCTCGCATGCGCGCTCTTGCTCGCTCGCTCTAGATTCCGGGAGATTTTAACTAATTTGCGGGTATCAGGGAGTCGCTATCAATATGCGGGAGACTCCCGGAACTTCTGGGAGACTTGGGATGTCTGCCTACCTTTAATCAAATGAGGACTACACATTTCATACACAATAGTAAACAGAGATACTGTAGCTGTTGTGTGTGTTGCGATTGACCAGATTAAATAAATTTCACACCATCGGAGTAGTACAGTGTTAGAGTAGAAGGAAAATGTGTGTGTGTGGTTGCGGTTTTTCAAAGAAATGTGTTTTTCATGAATTAATAGCGGCCTAACCCTGCACAATGACTGAATAGTGGTATTTAAATGGCTAATGGCTATATAATGAAATGCATTGTTGTTACCTTACTGATTTCACTGATTAGTTGTTGTAAACGTCAATGTGTTCACCATCATTTCTGCATCAAGTTGATGGGTCACTGTATGGTCACTGTCACTTTAGTTTCTGTCAAAATGATGAAATGGATGCAGAAATCTCCATCATTCTTGTTGGTCAAGTTATTATCTGATCACACCTCAGAAGGGCCTCATTATAAAAGTGTCTTTCATGCCAGTTTCTTCATTTGCTCCAAATGTTATTTTTCCCGAGTGCAAAGAACGAGGTGCTAAAACAAGAGCGAGAGTGATATCCTTATGTAAGACACGCACCATCTGATCAGTTGAGCTGTGTGTGTGTGTGTGTGTGTGTGTGTGTGTGTGTGTGTGTGTGCAATATTTCAATACACCTGGCTAAATAATCTTTGCTTTTCTATCATGTCTGTGTTGGCCGTGAGCCGTCTGCTGTGTTTACTCTGTGGTCATCATTAATTCATCTGCTCATCCTGTATCGATCTGCTCCCCGTTCAGCTAATTACGCCACACATTTTACCTTCACAGAACCCCTGCGTGTGTCGGGCCAATTAGATGAACCGGATATCCACGCAGTAATTACGACTCTCTCTCACCCACACGCTCTCTTTCACTCAGACATGAGATGAGATGATGTCTGATTCACTGCTCACCTCGCAAAACTCAAGTCATGTCTTCCGCTACAGCAAATGTTGACACACACGCCGAACTGATGCTGGATTTGTGGTCATGTTGACACTGCTATATTTTCTTAGCTTTGATGCTTGTCTGAAAGCTTTATGATCATGTTGTTAGATTTACAGTAAAGTTCTTAATTCTTTAGTCTTATTTCTTCTTGAATTTAAAGCTTTACTCTCACTATATCAGTTTCTGATAATGTATGGAAATCCTTTTGATTCACCAATCGGACTAAATGTCAATGTGTTGTGACGGTCCTGAGCAGGCAGTGGCCCAAGAACTCTCATTTAAATCCTTAAACTTTAAGTTTAAATTGAATATGTAGTATATATAGACTTTTAAAGGTGCCCTAGAATCAAAAATTGAATTTACCTCGGCATAGTTGAATAACAAGAGTTCAGTACATGGAAATGACATACAGTGAGTCTCAAACTCCATTGTTTCCTCCTTCTTATATAAATCTCATTTGTTTAAAAGACCTCCGGAAAACAGGCGAATCTCAACATAACACCGACTGTTACGTAACAGTCGGGATCATTAATATGTACGCCCCCAATATTTGCATATGCCAGCTCATGTTCAAGGCATTACACAAGGGCAGCCAGTATTAACGTCTGGATCTGTGCACAGCTGAATCATCAGACTAGGTAAGCAAGCAAGAACAATAGTGAAAAATGGCAGATGGAGCAATAATAACTGACATGATCCATGATATCATGATATTTTTAGTGATATTTGTAAATTGTCTTTCTAAATGTTTCGTTAGCATGTTGCTAATGTACTGTTAAATGTGGTTAAAGTTACCATCGTTTCTTACTGTATTCACGGAGACAAGAGCCGTTGCTATTTTCATTTTTAAACACTTGCAGTCTGTATAATTCATAAACACAACTTCATTCTTTATAAATCTCTCCAACAGTGTGTAATGTTAGCTTTAGCCACGGAGCACCATCAAACTCATTCAGAATCAAATGTAAACATCCAAATAAATACTATACTCACATGATCTGAAGCATGTATGCAGCATGCATAACGAACACTTTGTAAAGATCCATTTGAGGGTTATATTAGCTGTGTGAACTTGGTTAATGCACTGTATTATAGTCAAGAGCTCGGGGGGGTGGGGAGCGCGAGAATTAAAGGAGCCGCAGCCTGAATCAGCGCATAGTTAATGATGCCCCAAAATAGGCTGTTAAAAAAATGTATTAAAAAAAAATCTATGGGGTATTTTGAGCTGAAACTTCACAGACACATTCAGGGGACACCTTAGACTTATATTACATCTTGTGAAAAGACGTTCTAGGGCACCTTTAAAAGTTTTTCCTTTTCATCTCAAGTATGGTGTCTTTGCCAAATTAAATGAATATCTGTTTGATGATAATCTACACAAGAAACTCAAATTTTCATTCTAAACATGCTACAGAAACAGCATTTGTTTGAAATGTGAACAATCAGAGACTGATTTGTGTGTGCCGATAAACAATACGTATAGATTTGCTTGATATTAGCGCAGCCTTTGATATAATGCAGGATATTATTCTCATTCATTGACTGTAACTGTCTAACTGTCAAAGCTGGTTAGATTGTTCAGGAACTCTTAGTAGAATAACTTAAATCCTGGTTTATGTATAGTTTTTTTGCTGGTTTGTTTTGAGGAAAATGTAGGTTTTTGTGGAGTCCCACAGGGCTCAGTTTTGGGACCTCTGCTGTTTACATTTACATGCTTTAGGTAAAGTAATCAGGAAGCATGGGATACACTTCCAGAGCTGTGCAGATGATTGTGTTTATTTTCAATCCCTCTGAACTACAGAACTTTGTAAACAGCCTGACCATTTGCTTCGTAAATACTTTAGAATGAATGTACCAAAATGTCTCTTGTTAACAGTTTTATTGATAGTCGGTGTAAAAAATCTCTTGCAGGATTTGGTGTTCAAAATCATTTTTACGCATAATGTTTTATCTTTTAAATGACTGAACATTTTGCATGTCACCTGTCGTGAATATATCATTCGTCCCATTCAGAACGCGGAGGGCTTCAACATGAGCATCCCAATGCCTGGCCATCCGGTGAACTTTTCCGAGTTGACAATGGCTCAAGCTCGGCAGGATGTGGAACAGCTGGAGAAGCTTATCTCTGAACATGATGTGGTCTTCCTGTTGATGGACACTCGTGAGAGCCGCTGGCTTCCGACAGTCATCGCTGCTAGCCAGAGAAAGGTAGCTTCCTCCCCTCAGTCTTTCATCTTTTATTTATTTATTTATTTATTTATTTTCTCCTCCTGTGCCTGCCTGCCTTTTTATATAGTATGTTATTGTCACAGGGTTTGTTCTTTATATCTGATTTAAGAACACTTAACCTCAAATAGGATGCTTCTATATTTGCAACACTTCACCCTACAATAGGCATAATTAAATTATAATAGATTGCGCTAGCAATGAGCATTAATATTACTTAGTATTTATATAATTATGTTGTAAAGACCTATGTACAGAAAATGCACTGAGAATCTTGGGCCTTGGGTGATGTCTAAGAATTTTTATGAATATTTACCAATAATCAATTAGCGTCGCAAAAAAAAAGTTCTTTATTGGCAACTTTTCGATCGTATGATCTTCATCGATCGAAATGTTGCCAATAAAGAATTTTTTTACGGTTTTGCAAGTTGATAGTGTGCGGGATTTTCCTTGTTTTTTTTATAAATATTTACCAAAAAAGTAAATATTTCTCCCAACTGGATATGAATATCAAAAAGAAGTTTTATCAGGTTTTTATTTATTTATTTATTTTTTACATTTAGACATGCATGTATGGCACATAAGGCCTTTTGACTGAGAAAACATGCAGGATTTATCTTAACACTATCTTAAGAAAAGTATATTTTGCTCAAAGTAATAAACTACTAAAAAACAAACAACTTAAATAATAAAAATCAAAACTCTCATCAAAAGTACAAAACAAAGTTAACTAGTAATTTCAAAGTTTTTTGTCTTCCCTTGACATCTCTAAAGAATTTTCCAAATTATATTATATTATATTATATTATATTATATTATATTATATTATATTATATTATATTATATTATTATTACATTATATTATATTATATTATCTAAAGATGCCACGAGTTAACTTGTCACAAACTTAGTTTAGTTAATCCTTCAGAGTCATCTGCTTGACAAATAAAAATAATGTGTAATTGTTTTGAAAGAAATTAATATTTTTATATTGCATGGAAGCAATAAATTGATCAAAAGTGATGTTAAAGATGTTCTAAAAGATTTTTATTTCAAATAAACACCGTTCTTTCTATTCTTCAAAAAATCCTGAAAAATAATGGATCAACTGTTTTCAACATTGATAATAATCATAAATGTTTCTTGTCCAAATCATCATATCAGAATGATTTCTGAAGGATCATGTGACACTGAAGACTGGAGTAATGATGCTGAAAATTCAGGAATAAATTACACTTTAATATATATTCACATTTTGATCAAATAAATGCATAAGAGATTTCTTTCAAAAACATAAAAAATCTTTCAAACCCCAAACCTTTAACAGTAGTGTAGGAATATGTCATTTAATTATTAGTAAAAATAGTATTACATCTGCTAGGTCCTGAGAGCAAGTCCAAACTAAAGTCCACTTTAAACCTGGAAATAATACGTTTTAGAATTGTTTTGCCTTTTATTTTAATCATATCCAAGAGTTCAATATGTCTGTCTCTCTGCAGTTGATAGTTAACGCTGCTCTGGGATTCGACACGTTTGTGGTAATGAGGCACGGCCTTAAGAAACCCAAAGAGTCACAGTCTGAGGAGTCCAGCCCCATGTCTGCTTCCTCCAACTCCTCGTCTTCCTCCACACCGGCAGCCGCCATCACACCAGGTGCGTCTGGAACATTTCTGCTTTTGTTGCTGTTTAGATCAAGTGTGTTGTAAAAGCGACATGTGAACACAAAGCAGAGGTCTACAGTGGCGCTGTATGAGTTTATTGCCAAGGCAACATTTCTAATTTTTGTTTAGTTCTGGTTTTAAACTAATATGCATGTTTAATTTTATTTCACAGAACAGAAATTTTTAGTTTTAGTTTTAGTAAACAATAATAACGCTGGTATTATATATCTGGGGAATTGCAGTAGAGGTGGACAGATTTGGCCCTTATGTTGCATCTTATTGCTTTTCGGCGTCTCGCCGTGTTTTCAAGACTGTGTCAAGCTACAACTTGGAAATTCAAGACCCCTGCTTTCTGTTCTGTTCTTTTTCACTCCGTCGAGCTGTGAACACAAGAGCACATCTGTGCGAACGGCTCGTGACTCATTCTGTCAGTAAGCGTGAGGCGCGATGCCTGTCGGAGCAGGTGTGACTCATGAAAAATCATGAAGGTGATACTTCAAGCATGAATTGGCCCTATGGTTTTATGGAAAATCCATAATTACTTATGGGTCATGATTACTTGCTCTTTTTCATGCTTTTATATATAACATAATTATTAATATATTCATTTTACAGCCATTTTTATTAATAGTTCGGTACAATTAGGTACTGCAGGCAACTAATTAGGTGCATTTATTACATTGTATGGAGTCTACCAATCAGCTTTATTTATGCAATACCTACTCAAAAGAAATCTGCGAAATGTTTAGAATGTATGATGGAGTATGTTCATGCCAAGAACTGTATTCTGAGTAATTTCATCAAACATGCTTATATGTGTAAAAATAGAAAAGCTAAAAGTTTTGTAGCAGGCTTATGATAAAAAATGCATGTGAACTTAATGTGTAGTTATTTTTTAGTTACATTTGTCTGATGTTCAGACACAATTGGTAAAAAGTCTTGGTAACAGTTTGTTTTACGGTAACTGTTACATCTGTTACATGTACTTACTGTAGTAATGACAGTAAATTATGCATAATTACATACTAACCAAACCCTATTCCTAACTCTATAGTACACGCTGTTAATTAATATTTCTCAGTACTTAAATATGTAATTACACTGTAAAGGTCCTTTCACACTGAGTCTGAAATTGAGATTTTTCATATTCATCATCCTAAAATCCTTTGAAGTTTTATTATGTGTTAACAATTAAATTATGTGGTTTTTATAATCAATTAACACTGATTTTGTCATTTTTTACAAGATGGACAAAATTTCGGTTCTACAGAATGACACTTTTGGTTTTACCGAATGACGATATTTTCAAATGATGCTAACAGGCTGATATCTAGCAAAAGGACAATCATTAAAACATTTTATATTTAGTACAAATTTTTAAAATATTACAACATTTTCCATGTTTTATAGCGGTTGCACCGAATGACCTGATGTTTCGGGACATGCGTATGATCAAGAGAAAACATGAATTTATCAAATAGTTAAGAGAGAGTTAGTTACTTTGCTTCATGACCATGTGGTCCTTTGCAGGTGTCTGAATGATGTCACATCCTGTCACATGATACTGACCACATGACTTGATCCAAAAATGGTCCCTTTATATTGGTTACTCCGAATGACATCAATGAAATTCATTCATTCTCATTACAAAGCGACGACTTCTACACATAATTTTAATATCATTTTGCACTATGTTGATATATGATGTTATAAAATCATGCCAGAATAAAAAATATATACATTTATTTCATTTTAACAATATTTTAATCACAAATGAAATGGCTGTATTAAAAGGCCTGCAATATCTGCGTTCAACTAACAGATCCAATCCTGTAATGATGATTGGAAATGAGCAATTCTTCTGTAATATAATATAATATAATATAATATAATTCAAATGCAGAACTGTAATCTAATGAGAAAAGTTCACATTGACTTCCATCTTCCAAAAAAAAAAAAATGCTTTTGGAGACGTTTGTACACTAACAAGTGCAATATGATACACATGATCCACTTCAATATATCCAAATCTATTAATTCACAGCATTCATATGTCAAAAGGTGTGTGAACTTGTATAGGGATTCTGCAGAGTTTGAGATGCTGTATTCTGAGATGTTATAAGCATAACTTATATTCATTCACAGGAGCGTCTTTATTCTCCAACATACCGGGACACCGTCTTGGCTGCTACTTCTGTAATGATGTGGTCGCCCCTGGAGACGTGAGTTTTAATCAAGCACTTTCATAGCCGTAGTTAAATTAACTTTTCCTCAGGACACGTATTATATTATAAGCTGAAACCAGTCAATCATATGCTGAAGTGCCTTGAATTCAATCGACACTCTTATCATAACATACTGAGTTTATCCATCACTTAGCCAAAATAGAAAATTTTTACAAACTGAAGTATGTTTGGTTTCCATGATTTATGGTTTCAGCTGTTACTAATAAACTCTTATCCATCTGTTAGTCCACCAGAGACAGGACTCTGGACCAGCAGTGCACAGTGAGCCGTCCTGGTCTGGCCATGATCGCTGGAGCTCTGGCTGTGGAGCTGATGGTGTCTGTTCTCCAGCACCCTGAGGGGTATGTGTTCGACTTCACTCAAAAAACATAACACTTCAGCTACTGTACGTCATGACTTGCTTCTGTCCATATAGTGTGCCAGAGCATTCATGCATTGAAAAAATTGATAAAGAATGTATGACTGAAAAAATGAGCAGCTAGCCACTTTTGTAGCATAAAAAACGTGATTCACACTGGAAATTCCATCAAGATTCCATCACTTATTGTAAATAAAGAGGCCATATTATGCAGTTTTACAAAGTCTTGATGTTGTTTTTAGGTTTTCCTGCTTGAATGTTGATTATTTTCCTCATATTCTCCATTCTGCACCATCGCCACAAACTCCTCATGAGAGCTGTTAGGGAGCAAATCAAACATCTTGAACGTCTCGCCACGATAATCACACAAACACACAACAGTGAGTCCAAAACATGTGATCTTACCACTTGAACTGCTTTAGAAATATATTCAGGTTCCGATTCTTCTTGGCATCAATAAAGGAAATCTGAGAAACAGGAGAAAAAGCGATGAATGTTTTTTTACTAAATTAATTTGATATAACCCCATTTATTTAGTTGATGTTCCTGCTCTGATTGTGAACTGATTTCATCAGCTGAAACCCTTTAAACTCAAATTTACTTGAATCCCTTTGAGATTGAGTTAATATTTCAGCAAAAAAAAAAAAGAAAACACACACACACACAAAAAAATGGCCCTACAAAAATTAATTTACTTAATATATATAATTAAAGTAATATACATAATATGGAAGCATGTTTCTGCCATGAAATAAAAAAATGCAGAATTGTGAGACGTAAACTCGGAATTCCGAGGGAAAAATGCAGAATTGCAAGACGTGTAAACAATTCCGAGGTGTAAAAAAAGAAGGAAAAAAAAAAAGCAGAATTGCTAGATGTAAACGTGGAATTCCGAGGGGAAAAAAAACAGCAGAATTGCGAGACACTTCGGAATTCCGAGGGGGGGAAAAAATGGCAGAATTGTGAGACGTAAACTTGGAATTCCGAGGGGGAAAAAAAAAACCCGCAGAATTGCGAGACGTAAACTCGGAATTCCGAGGGAAAAATGCAGAATTGCGAGACGTGTAAACAATTCCGAGGTGTAAAAAAAGAAGGAAAAAAAAAAGCAGAATTGCTAGATGTAAACGTGGAATTCCGAGGGGAAAAAAAACAGCAGAATTGCGAGACACTTCGGAATTCCGAGGGGGGGGAAAAATGGCAGAATTGTGAGACGTAAACTTGGAATTCCGAGGGGAAAAAAAAAAAATGGCAGAATTGCGAGACGTAAACTCGGAATTCCGAGGGAAAAATGCAGAATTGCGAGACGTAAACTTGGAATTCCGAGGGGAAAAAAAAAAACGGCAGAAAAAAAAACGGCAGAATTGCGAGACGTAAACTCGGAATTCCGAGGGGAAAAAAAACGGCAGAATTGCGAGACGTAAACTCAGAATTCCGAGGGGAAAAATGCAGAATTGAGAGACAGGGACAACAATTCCAAGGCAAAAAAAAAAATGCAGAATTGTGACTTTATTTTCAATTGTGAATTGAAACTCGAAATTCTGAGGGGAAAAAACACAATTGCGAGATGTAAACAATTCCGAAGGGTAAAAAAAAGAAAGAAAGAAAGAAAGAAAGAAAGAAAAAAAACAGAATTGAGAGACATAAACTCGGAATTCCGATGAAGTATGAAGTCATAGTTTGTCCTAGTTCAAGCTTGCAAATTTTAAATCTGTTAGCATCCTTAAAGTTAAAAAGTGTAATGTTTTTTTTTTTCTGTTTTAATACTCACTTCAATCCCATATTAATATGCAGCGACAGCTATAAATAAGACATTTGTGTTTGTTTCTTTTGAAAAGTGTAACACTGTGACACTAGGGTGCTTTCATAACATCGATCTGTGTGATCGATCAGCAGCACTGTGAGTTTGTGGCGCGGCTCTCTGTTTGACCAACCAAAGGCAGATGTGGGGAACGTTCAAAACTTGCTTAAAATATAGCTTTCCTGTGAAATACATAGTAATAATAATAATGCAAAAAAAAACAAACAAAAAAAACAGAATTGCCATCCATTTGATCAAAGCACCCTCATAATTTGTTGACATTAGTGAGAAATGTCACACTTCACCTTTAATAGGCTCATACCATCTTAGTTCCATCTTAGCTTCATTTCCAACCTTGAGTTTAAGTCGCGCTGAAAAGTAACAGCACTAATAGCAATTACACTCTAATGTCATGTCTGAAGTGCAAAAAGCCTGTATGTTGCTTTTTATGTATTTCCAGTTGGATGAGAGGGTGTAGAACGCTTTCATTGATGTTTACTATTGAAGGAAGCAGGGGCCATTCCTCTCAGTGCCCTAGATAGTGCTGGCATCCTACCGACAGTCTCTCTTCAGATGCATTAAGCTGTTATAGGGCTGATGGAGCCTTTTCTATGCCTGGATAAAAGCCTGCAGATATGGTGCAACAGAGGATGGCACCCTTGTATGATAAGAGCTCCACTTCTGCAGGGGGCTTTCAGCTGTCAAACTGTTACAGGAGAACACTTCGACTTCAGAAACTGCTGTAAAGTCAGAGAATATTTCTTTGATTAATAATTTTTGGGATTATGAAAAACCTTTTCCTATCCCATTTTTTTTTTTTTTTTTTTTTTAGTAGACGCTCTGGTGCAGCAGTTTATATGCCTTCCTGCTGATATGCCTGCTTTCCACTGTTCTTTTGGGAGTGTGGGAAGACAGAGTGCGTGTTCTGTTCGTAGCTCCATTGACCATCCCTAATTTATAAACTCCTTGACAAGTTCTGGTCGACCTCAGGCCTGGGTAGGGGTGTGATGAGACGGGTAGCTCACGAGATGAGATTTTTGCACAGTATTTTTAAGAAATCCTCAATGACGAAATACATGGCTAGAAAAATAGCCTGCAGGTGCATTTGAAATTGTTTAACTAATCATCTTGTAATAAATGTCATTTCAGTTCTACTTTCTGAGTTTGAATTATTGTATGCAGTAAAAGCTCCAACACACCTGCCTGGAAGTTTCTAGCATGCCTACTAAGACCTTAATTAGCTGGTTCAGTTTGTTTAGTTGGGGTTGGAGCTGAACCATAATTAGCCTTTAATACAGGTGTGTCAAACATACGGCCCACAAAGGTGTCCAATCCGGCCCGGGGAATGAATTGAACAATAATAAAAAAAAATAGAGAATCCCAACGGTTTTTAGTTTTATTTTGGCCAATCTCTATTCTGGACTTGAAAGCAAACTGCTTTGCAATCATTTCCCAGGCTGTCATTTGTGTGGAAATATTATGAAGTCTGTAAACAGGACGTTCAAACAGGCAAACACTGAATACGTACACAAAGAGGAGGACACAAATGCACCAGCGGAGGCTGGGCACATGCTCACTGGTTGCGAAATATAGGAAGAAAAATATAAATATTGAGGTTTATATGAATGTATCTCTGAAGTGAACTGACTGAAAAGTATCGAAGGAATTTTCTTTATCTCCGTATGAAGTTGTGTTTTCAAGCGCAGCGCTGCTTTAGTTTACAGCGGTAACCAAGGAAACACTACTGTATATCGCTGCTGTTCCATAAGCGCCACCTACTGACAGAGAGTGAATTTGCATTTTCATTCAGTCCATCTGCAATTTTTGTTTTGTGCAGGTGTCCTTATGTAGCATAATTCCACAAAACTATAGTCAGACCATGCTGTTTTTGCTGTAAATATTGAAATTATATAATCAAATTTAAATCAAAAACACATAACTACAGAATCGGCAAATTTGCTTGTAAAAATAATTGGACTTAGGCCATGAAAAATCAAAATCAGTGCATCACTAATAAAAAAAAATTAAATAAAAGTAAATAAAAAGTAATACTTTTATTAAATACTTATAAAATATATTAAATAAAAATGTAATAAAGTCTTTTCGCTGTAAAAACAAATGCTGTTTTCAAAGAGCATTGTGTTTTTCTAGTTTTCTTGCAAATTAATTTGTAGTTTGTTGGGTTAATATTAAATGTAACTGTCAGCACACTAAGTTTTAAAAAAGGTAATTCGGTTACATTTTTTCCTATCCGGCCCTCAACCTAAAATGAGTTTGACGCCCCTGCTTTAATAGGTGTAATATATAGCCTATTCCACACTCAAGTGCATGTGTAATAGGGATGGGCAATATATCGCATGCGATTCTCACGCGCATTTTGTCAGTAAAGCCGGTTCCCTGATTACCGCTAAATCGCCATCACCTGCTTTCAAATGGAGCGCCATTTAACAGACAGAGCCGTAGTTCACTGATAAGCCACGCAAATATCGCGTTCATTATCGAAGGCGATTCATCTGAGAATCGCATGCGATATATTGCCCATCCCTAATGTGTAAAGCTTGCCGCAAAGCACCAGCAAACATAATGATTATGAATGTGTCAGGAAAAAATAGCACTCAGGCTGGGATCCATTTGCATGCTTTTAATAATAAAGGGTAGTCGTACAGGCAAGGTCAAACAGGAGCAAACAGGAATGACAGGGACAGGCAGAATCGTGGTCAAGGTAACAGGCAGACAGGTCAGGACAGGCAGATATCACTCACAGATCGTTATACCAGGCAAGGGTCAGAGGCAGGCAGAAATGGGTAGCAAGAGATAATCAGACAGGGATATAAACACTCAGAAGTGTTCACCAAGGCAAAACAAGACTTCGTGATAAGAGGGTGCATGAGAGAGTCAGGTGATGGGTAACAGCTGGAGCCGTAATCAGTCCAAGGCATGGGCTTATGGGAAATGTAGTGTGTGTGTGTCAGTATTCGGGAGAAGGCTCCCTCCGATGGCCAGAGGAGGGAACCACGGAGTTCGTCTCTGTGACACAAGGAGACATTTTAATTATTTATTACTAAACTAGAGTCAGTGTCGGCTGCAAAGATGAAGTTGACAATGCCATCTTCGCATTATAGTGAATGCGCTTATAGAGAGAAATTCAATTTTCATTTGGATTACATAATCAGAGAGTAGAAAATTTGAATTGGTTTGTTTAAAAGTAGACATTTCAAGCTTTCTATAGATATATTTCTCTCATGTCTGTGAGGCAAGTATACGCTGAATTTCGGTTCATTTTTGTGACACGCTCTAGTTCACATAGACCGAGACGGCAGAAAGTGCATCCTGTTTATTTTACAAACCTTTTTTATGTTTTTTTTTGTTATTGTGAGTTTACACAAATAAAAGTACAGTTTGGAATGATGTATTACTCTTATCTGTATGAACCAAAATTGACAGAGTATTTTAAGCTGTTTCCACTGTTATCAGGAAAAAATGCAAGTGATCGTGCCAGCGCCTCCATGTCTTGCATTAAGTGCACTAATACTTCCACACTCCGCACAAACACTTGGATATGCACTTAATAATTTATCTATGTTAACGTTAGAGTGAGCAGCCAAGTTACTTAGATGTTCCAGTTGATAAGCTGTATTTGAGGTCGATGGATGATAGGTGAACGCTTGGATTTTCTGCCCGACATATAATTGCCACAAGGACCCGCCGTTAACAATCTGTCCCTCACGGACTGTGTGACTTCTCCGTGGAGCTTTTTTTTTTTCTGCGACTAACCACCAAAAACAATGTTGGTTGACTAAGCCTCTTCTCTTCGAACTACTCTGGACATTCATGCACACTTTACTAGGTGTTGCTTCTTCCCATATTTTGATAAGAAGAGTGTTTTTGGAGGTTATTTGTGTGGCCTCTCCTCACACTTTTATCAGATTTAAAACCTAGCCAATGGTTTGTAGGCTTTGTAGTATGGCGCTGTGGTATACTGTTCCCATAGTGTCAGCTACTGGCACAGCGTTGAGTGCACTTATGAAAGGGAATGTCTTGGTTATGGATGTAACCTTGGTTCCCTGAGTAGGGAACAAGATGCTGCTTGCTTGCCATACTCCTCAGTCCTGCTGCAAGCTTTCTTCGTGGAGAAATCTGAGTATTGACAGCACGAGCACATTCTTGATAGGCTCTGGTGACAGGATGCCTAAGTGGGCGGTGTTAACACCATCAGCCAATGAATTAGCATGATTCTATTCAGGCTTCAGACAGTCGCCCCACCTGGAGGGTGTGCATCATCTACTGACAGCATTGCGTTCCCTCAGTGAACTCAGGGAATCAAGGTTATATACATAACCGAGGCGATTGGCCCCTGTGGCTCTGGGGCGCTATTAGACATCCCAGCATGTCAGCTTCTTTGGTTTGAAATAGTTTGGATTTGATGTATTGAAGCCTTCCTTAAATTTAACACATGGGATTAGTAATTATTGGGGCGTGGCATTACACAGCAAAATCCCCAGAGTTAAATCGACTCTGCTCAGAGAACATATGGTCCCTCTCTACATAGAGTTAAAATAACACTGAAGCAGAGTTAAAGTTAATATGATGATAATATGCTGTTTGTGGAGTTGTTTTATCAGATCTTGAGAGATTGAATGCCTTTTATCTTCAGTTTATTTCATCTAAGGCTGTGGCTGGAAGTCAGTTGTAGTTCTTGTGTTTCTCGTCGTGATTCTGCTTGTTAACAGCAGGTGTTCATCACTAATGCTCAATCATCGCTTAACACTCTGAGGTCTGAGGTATCGCCGGCGATACCACCGTGGTTTTTTTTCTTACTAGTGTGAAAGAGACTCAAAATACTCCATCAATGTTGCACATACAATTAAGAGCTATACACCATTTTACTCAGAGTAAAAACAAAATGTTGTGCTTTTTGTAAAATAAAGAAAACTAACATGATGCGTGATCTCTCGTCTCCCTCTGAAGGAAGTCCAATCTGATAGTTCTCAGAAAATGAACTGTAACTTAGTGAATACTAATGACACAAAAATGAGACTTGTGTCTAAAGAAACGTTGAAATGTCAGGTTTTAAATCGTGTAAGTCAAATCGAAAACAAATATTCTGTGTTTATGTAATCTGTATGAAAAGAGAGCCATGTCAGAAGTCCGTGATTCAGCTCATTATCCGCTAATGCGGCCATGCCCACGGAGCCAGCGCTATTCAGACGCAAATTAAGTCAATACATGCATACATCGTCTCAATCGTGTATTTATTGTCTTGAAAAGTGTTTTGAATAGCCATAGTTAGCGATCTCTGGCCTCTGTTAGTTCAGTTCCTGGATTGTCACATGACCTGCTCTTCTTTAGGAGATATTTGTGGACTAAAGGTGTACAGAGCGCCCTCCGGCTGCAAGTATGAATTGAAAACACAGTATCCAGCGCTTATAGTGATGACAATAAATATTGAATAAATATTACTCCTCTGTGAATCTTGAGTCTTAGATCTTTTTGATGATGTATAGTTTGTCAACTGGACATTAACATTTAGGCTCTATAATATAACAAATATAGTAGCCTATATGAAATGCCATAGAGGTAGGAATGTTCAGATGCTTTGATTCACAGAAATACATTATATTTTAAAGTATATTAAAATAGAAAACCATTATTTGGTTAGAGACTTAAGACTTTAAAAAAAAAAAAAAAAATGTCCAATCTTTTGACTGGTACTGTAATCTAACATAGGGCTATACAAAATTTTCTTCACATCATGTGCGATAATACGTGCATGCATGAGATCACAAAAATCATGTTTGTTTTTTTTTTTATCAAGAGTGGACATTAATCCTGTTATCAGCATGATCACAGAGGGTTTTTTCACAGCCTACCTGACTGAAAGAGCTCATTATTTATGCAGGTCATTACAACTCATTATGTGATTCTTTTGTCTTCTCACGTGTAAATCACCCATTATTCATGATGATTCATGCCTCCACGTATACTGTGTTTCTTGACAAAAAGTGTTTTAGAAAATTTAAATCTCTCTATTGTTTTATATGGCAGGTGTAGGCAGAATAATTCTTACATCATTTTGAAGCAAAAACTCTAGACTACAACCTCCAATACCCAGAAGTCTTATGAACACAGATTTAATATATATTTTTGGCCTTATTTCAGTGACTTAAGTTTTTTGTTTTTTCAATAACCACGCATAAACGTTATTCCTTCAAGAACACAAACATGTACATACATGTTCCTCACATATTATGGTAGCCTAGTTTGTGCTGAATACAGTGTAATGACACTTTTTCCATTAATATATTTATGAACAACTGAAAAAAGTACAAATGTCAGGGCATGTCAAAACTTCTCCAGGGCCCCAAAAATCCTCAGACCCCTGAGGGTTAATTATCTCATTAACTTTAACTCTGCTTCAGTGTTATTTTAACACTATATAGAGAGGGACCATATGTAATCTGAGCAGAGTTGATTTAACTCTGGGGATTTTGCTGTGTAGTAATGCACACAGCTTTCAGTTGGCAACATACAGTGTTCATCTTTGACTATTTCTGACACTTTGACTCGCTGCCTTTTGAATCAAACTTATGGTCTCAGGATTTGTGATTAAATCAGACTAAACCCAGGAGCAGCTCCTTCCCCCAACCACACACACAGTAACTAATCATAAAACTCTGTTTTTTCTGTCAGAGGTTACGCGGTGGCCAGCAGCAGTGATGACCGGATGAATGAACCTCCAACCTCACTGGGTCTCGTCCCCCATCAGGTCAGTTATGAGCTCCTGTCCATCTGATATATATATATATATATATATATATATATATATTTGTTGTTATAATAATGAACTTTATTATTATATAATTACTCTGCTGAACAGACCAGCATTGCTGATTGTGAACATGTTGTGTTTTGTTACATTGTGAGAATATTTCATCCTCAGCATGAGATGAACTGGCATTGAAATTCATGCTGGTCTATTCTGCTCTCTTCACCAGGATCTAAAGTCACTTTTTGTCTCTTCTGTGATTTACTTCTCTGCCACAGTAATGTTATTGTCTTTGAATGATCTGCATTTGGAGATCTTCTTAGCAAATATCAATATATGCAATTAATCACAATTAGTTAACTGGATTAAAAATTGTAGTCGATTGACAATTTGTCCACACTAAAACAAACAACAAATATGCTGCACAGAATGTATTTGATAATTAAAGTGCCCCTATTATGCTGTTTTAAAGGTTTCTAATTTAGTTTCGAAGGTCTCCTACAAGAGATTTGCATGCATTCAAAGTCAAAAAACACTTTAATTTTAAAACTCTTAAAAATCAGCTCTTTTCTCATGGTGTCTGAAAGGTTCGATAAAGGATTCAGTTTCTCTAAATCCCCTCCTTCCTGAGAACCTGCTCTGCTCTGATTGGTCAAATGGCCCAGTCTGTTGTGATTGGTCGACCACCTACAGTGTGTGTCAGAAACCAAACGCCCGTTAGCATATCTGAGTGGATTTTGGACCAATGATATTTCACTGTGGAACAACAAAGACAGAGAAATCAAACAATCACCACAATGCCCTGCTGCTCGTCACGGTTGTAGTGTGTTCATCCTTTCTTTATTTTCGTATTTCTAAAGTCACAATATGAAACACTGAACATCTGAAACATTACAGGAAATGGCTGCAAAAAGATGCTTAGTAGCTTATAGCAGGCATGTGACATTCAGACGTGCAGCAGGTGGCGTCACATAATCTGTGAAGAGCAAACAGTTGCAGAGATCTCGTCTTTTTTTATCTGTCAACACAGTATCATTTGTCAAAGCCCTGATGATATGTCTGAAGTGAACAGATCCACAGTCATCTCATTTCCTCAAGTCACATATCCTCAATCGCACACTGTACTCTCGTGACCTTCAAGCGCCTTCTGCACCGCCAGGAAGGCCACTGCCCAATGTGGAACCGTTCTGCACATTTCCACGGCAGACAAAGCTGGAAAAATCAACTCTATGCCAGTCCCTAAAACCGGCTGATCTCCATCCAGGAACTGTTAACATCATAACCTGAGGGTGGGATAAAGTCCTCACCAAGATTGTGATTGTTAACAAAAGCTGTTATGGGGACAAGAATTAGCAGCTTTGTTATCTCAAATAAATAAGATAATAATCAGGAGCTTGCAAAAAACAAAACAAAAGCTAAATATGATTATAGAAAAGATGGCTTGTTTTTTCAATCAGTGCTGGGAGGTCTGATCAAAGGTGAAGTATGCACTTTTTATGTTAAAATACTTCATCTTAACCCAGTATTAGTATGCCATTAGTTTATCTCCCCCATAAGTGTAAACATTGAGCCTCCCAGACACCATCTAAACACTGAGAGCATCCGCTCAGATCCATCAATCATTTTCCAGCTCAGCCTACAGTAATAGTTTGGGGTGTGGCTACTGTAGAAGTCTGAGAGTTTGGTGCGTGGCTACTGTAGCATGATTAGGGTTTGGGGCGTGGCTACTGTAGCAGGTGGAGAGTTTGGGGTGTGGCTACTGTAGCGGGGGGTGTTTGGGGCGTGGCTACTGTAGAAGTCTGAGAGTTTGGTGCGTGGCTACTGTAGCATGATTAGGGTTTGGGGCGTGGCTACTGTAGCATGATTAGGGTTTGGGGCGTGGCTACTGTAGCATGATTAGGGTTTGGGGCGTGGCTACTGTAGCAGGTGGAGAGTTTGGGGTGTGGCTACTGTAGCGGGGGGGTGTTTGGGGCGTGGCTACTGTAGAAGTCTGAGAGTTTGGTGCGTGGCTACTGTAGCATGATTAGGGTTTGGGGCGTGGCTACTGTAGCATGATTAGGGTTTGGGGCGTGGCTACTGTAGCAGGTGGAGAGTTTGGGGTGTGGCTACTGTAGCAGGCTGGGGTTTGGGGCGTGGCTACTGTAGAAGTCTGAGAGTTTGGTGCGTGGCTACTGTAGCATGATTAGGGTTTGGGGCGTGGCTACTGTAGCAGGCTTAGGGTTTGGGGCGTAGCTACTGTAGCAGGTGGATAGTTTGGGGCGTGGCTACTGTAGCATGATTAGGGTTTGGGGCGTGGCTACTGTAGCAGGCTTAGGGTTTGGGGCGTGGCTACTATAGCAGGCTTATGGTTTGGGGTGTGGCTACTGTATCAGGTGGAGAGTTTGGGCTGTGGCTTCTGTATCAGGTGGATAGTTTTGGGCGTGGCTACTGTAGCAGGTGGAAAGTTTGGGGGTGTGGCTACTGTAGCCGGCTGAGGGTTTCGGGCGTGGTTACTGTAGCAGGCTGAGAGTTTGGGGGTGTGGCTACTGTAGCAGGTGGAGAATTTGGGGTGTGGCTACTGTATCAGGTGGATAGTTTTGGGTGTGGCTACTGTAGCAGGTGAGAGTTTGGGGGTGTGGCTCCTTTAGCAGGCTGAGGGTTTGGGGCGTGGCTACTGTAGCAGGCTGAGAGTTTGAGGCGTGGCTACTGTAGCAGGCTGAGGGTTTGGGGGTGTGGCTACTGTAGCACGTGGAGAATTTGGGGTGTGGCTACTGTAGCAGGTGGAGAGTTTGGGCCGTGGTTACTGTTGCATGATTAGGGTTTGGGGTGTGGCTAGTGTAGCAGGCTGAGGGTTTAGGGGTATGGCTATTGTAGCAGGCGGAGAGTTTGGGGCGTGGCTACTGTAGTATGATTAGGATTTGGGGCGTGGTTACTGTAGCAGGCTGAGGGTTTGGGGGTGTGGCTACTGTAGCAGGCTGAGGGTTTGGGGGTGTGGCTGTAGCAGGCGGAGAGTTTGGGTGTGTGGCTACTGTAGTCTGATTAGGATTTGGGGCGTGGCTACTGTAGCAGGGGATTTGGGGCGTGGTTACTGTAGCAGGCTGAGGGTTTGGGGGTGTGGCTACTGTAGCAGGCTGAGGGTTTGGGGCGTGGCTACTGTAGCAGGCTGAGGGTTTGGGGCGTGGCTACTGTAGCATGATGAGGGTTTGGGGTGTGGCTACTGTAGCAGGCGTAAAGTTTGGGGTGTTGCTACTGTAGCAGGCTCAAAGTTTGGGGCGTGGCTACTGTAGCAGGTGGAGAGTTTGGGGCGTGGCTACTGTAGCATGATTAGGGTTTGGGGCGTGGCTACTGTAGCATGATTAGGGTTTGGGGCGTGGCTACTATAGCATGATTGGGGTTTGGGGTGTGGCTACTGTAGCAGGTGGAGAGTTTGGGGCGTGGCTACTGTAGCATGATTAGGGTTTGGGGTGTGGATACTGTAGTAGGCTGAGGGTTTGGGGGTATGGCTATTGTAGCAGGTGGAGAGTTTGGGGCGTGGCTACTGTAGCATGATTAGGGTTTGGGGCGTGGCTACTATAGCATGATTGGGGTTTGGGGTGTGGCTACTGTAGCAGGCTGAGGGTTTGGGGGTATGGCTATTGTAGCAGGCGGAGAGTTTGGGGCGTGGCTACTGTAGCATGATTAGGGTTTGGGGTGTGGATACTGTAGTAGGCTGAGGGTTTGGGGCGTGGCTACTGTAGCAGGTGTAAAGTTTGGGGTGTGGCTACTGTAGCAGGTGGAGATTTTGGGGTGTGGCTACTGTAGTAGGTGGAGCCAGAGGGTGTTCAGTTGGTGTGGGACCATGACTGATGTGTCACATGGGAAAAGACATTCAGCTTCGGTTAAAGAAGTGCAAGCCAGAATTTGCTGCATTTAGACCTTCAGAGATTAAACGGGTCATGAACACGTCAAAGTGAACGGGGCATTGCTTTGCAGCTCACTACAATAAACACTTCAGTGCCATACAGCATCATCATGCACCCCTTTAGAAAGACACATGCACCAGTTTATAATGTTTACTTTGATGTGTCCAGTGTAGACAGACTCAAACCGCTGTGGTGCGTCATGTCAAAAAATGTGTGGGGTACAGATGCGTTGGATGGGTGTATTATAAGCAAGACGCTGCCATTCAAGTATTCACCTTACTTAATTACTTCCTCATGACACATAGCAACACAGCTATGGTATTCCTAATATGTTGGACCTTTTAGTGAAAGTAGTCTACTTTTACCTGTAACAATACAATTTTAACATACAATATAAGATTTTACATCAATTTAAAGACAAATGTAGAAAATTAAAAAAGTGAAATTGTACATTGAATGTTACCAAATTCATGAGACTAGTTAACAAAGACTGCGGTGCAGCATGTTTATTTGCTGTGTAGAAAATGTAGTCAGTCACACCATCGTTTGGCTCGATGAAAACGCGGGTCGGTTCTGGAGCGGTTCCCCTGATACAGCACCAAAGGGGAATGTTGTTTCCCTCTCTAATGTCTCCTGTGTCACTGGATAGCCATTGAAGAAGGAAACAGGACATTAACAGGAGCAAATCCGTGGCCTAATCCTTCATGAAAGTGTTTGGTGGCTCATGCTGAAGGGCTGCAGCGCTGGCCTTGTTTGTCTTTGACGCTTATCATTGTATGCTTGGGGACGTTCACCAGCTTTATGAGTCTCTGGAGTCAGAGAGAATGAGGAAAAGGAGGGAAGGTGGAAGTGTGTTTGGATGAAGAGAAAGTATTTAAATCTGTTCTGTTCATACTCCTTTTGACCTGAAACTCCGAATGGCCTCATTTTCATTGTCTGAACGGATTGACGCTGGCAGGAAGATGCAGCATGATGACACTTTTCACGGGCATAAACAGTATTAAAAGGGTCATGTCCTGTGCTTTTTATCATTTGTTTCCTCCCTGAGTTCAAATTATAATGTCTGTCAAGGTTTTTACAGCAGAAACATGACTATTTTATTTCTACCATCTCTCTCACGGATCTGGAACCGCATGAGTTTGAGTTGACTGAGCTGTTCCTTTAAATTCCTGTAGAACTATAGATCAACGGCAAGGTCATGGGTTCAATCCTCAGAGAATGCATCTGATTAAATGCACATTATGAATTTAATGTAATAACACTTTGGATAAAAGCATCTGCCAAGTACATACATGTAAATGTTTAAACAGGCAGTTTTGCAAAGGGAATAATTAACATTCGGTCAACCTTTACTCATCATGTTGTTCCAAACCTGAATGACTTTCTTCCTTCTGTGGAACATAAAGAGGTTATTTTGAGAATGGATGATGACATCATTTTAATTTTGGGGGGAAATATGCCTTTAAGGCTTAAGCATTTAAATGACCTCTGATATGATTGGCTAACCTCTGCATAGGTGTAATTCAGTGGGAGGAGCCAGGTGCTGAATACTAAAGTGTTGCTGATGTGAGATCATGATATGTTAATGAGCTAATAGCTTTGATGTCATAGCCATGATTTTTGAATGTTTTTGCCATTTAGTTAAAAAAAATAAAACTGTATTGATGGGATTCGTGTGGAACTGATTCTGATTCCATTTAACAATCCCCTTTTCCCCTAATTATCTGCTGTTAATAAATCTTTCTGATAGATTCTTTCAAAAGAAATGACTCAAAAACAAGTGATTATGAATCAGACTTCAGTGAATTCAGTGTAGAATTCAGTACAAATATTGAAACATTCTTAAATCAACATACATTTACTGAAGAAACAAAATGACTGAAGATATTAAGTCTTGTTTTCTCAAAAATGTTGAGTTTCTGCTTAAAATAAGAACAAATATCTGTCAATGGAGTCAGAAAAATAGTCTTTTTCCCAATTATTTTGACCCCTTTAGCAGATATTTGTTGTTATGTCAAAAGGTTAGTAAATTCTGTCATTAATTACTCTCCCTCATGTCGTTCCACACCCCTAAGACCTTCGTTCATCTTCAGAACACAAATTAAGATATTTTTGATGAAATCTGATGGCTCAGTGAGGCCTGCATTGAAAGCAAGTAAATTAACACTTTCAGATGTCCAGAAAGCTACTAAAAACATATTCAAAACAGTTCATGTCACTACAGTGGTTCAACCTTGATGATATAAAGTGACAAGAATACTTTTTGTGCACCAAAAAACAAAATAATGACTTTATTCAACAATATCTAGTGATGGGCGATTTCAAAACACTGATTCATGAAGATTCAAAGCTTTATGAATCTTTTGTTTCGAATCATTTGTTCGGAGCGCGTACCAAACTGCCAAAGTCACGTCAACCGTTACAATTTTGAAACACTTATGACGTAACGAAGCCTCGTTTACTGAAATCACGTGACGTTGGCACTCCGAACCACTGATTTGAAACAAAAAATTTGTAAAGCTTCAGTGTTTTGAAACCGCCCATAACTAGATATTGTTGAATAAAGTCGCTATTTTGTTTTTTTTGCGCACAAAAAGTATTCTCGTCTCTTCATAACATTAAGGTTGACCCACTGCAGTCACATGACTGTTTTAACGATGTCTTTAGTTCCTTTCTGGACCTTGAAAGTGTTGATCATATTGCCTATGGACGAGTCATAAACCTCTCAGATTTCATCAAAAATATCTTAATTTGTGTTCTGAAGATGAATGAAGGTCTTACGGGTGTGGAACGACATGAGGGCGAGTAATTAATGACAGAAATGTCATTTTTGGGTGAACTAACCCTTTAAACATGAAGTCACTTAATTTTGTTGTTTTTGTCATTTTTCCATATAACAAGACTTAATATAAAGGCATTGGGCTCTATCATAAACCCGGCGCAATGCGAAGTGTTTTTTGCTAGTTTCAGTTCGACGCAGTTATCATTTTCACGCCCTGCTCCACGTTGTTTAAACAGCAAATGCACTCGCACCCATCTGTTCGCCCATGGGCGTGCTGGTCTGAAAACAAGGTGTGTTCAGGTGCATTGTTGGCGTGTTGCTATTTTGAGGCAACTGAAAACGACTGCGTCATTGACCAACTGAAACCTGGTCTAAAGTCAATGGCGCAGTATTTTTTAGTTATTTAAAGGCTGTGTTAGTAATATGCATACAATACACGTACACTCTGATTATTACACACACAGGGACACACAGCAGCACTCAAACATGCCAAATATTAAAAATAAAAGGATTACAATGTAAATGATTATTATTGTGTACATAAAGATAAAAATGGATAGTCATTGCATGTATCAGAATTACCTATTTTCAGTAATGATGAATGAAATTGGCTAATTATTTGACCAATACACACATGTCAGGTTGAGGGTGTCTACATTCTGCCATGTAAATAGTGAATCCACCATGGTGTGAGCGCAACTGGCTTTTAAAGGGAATGGCAAATGAGACTCTGATTGGTTTATTGCACATTACGGCCAAAACACACACATGACTCTTTAAGAGAATAGGGACAACCCTTTTGGACCATGCACCTGGTGAGGCGACCGTTTTTTTCGTCGTTGAACTGGCAAAAGAGGATTCGGACACACCCTAAGTGCATCTGCGCCGTGAGCTTCAGACCAATAGGGCCCTAAATGTCATTTTGCTGCTCCAGTAAATGTGTCTTGATTTAAGAATGTGCTGAATTCTACACTGAAGTCTGATTCATAATCACTTCTTTTTGGATGTTTGTACTGGAAAACAAGGCAAAAATACTTTAGAGAATATCGTTTTTAGCAGTCCAAATGATCCTGTTTTTCACATGGTGTGCATGTGTCAAATAAAACAAAGATTATTTGGAATATATTTTACAAGAACATTCTATTTTAGTCTCACTAATTCAAAATCTCATGTTTAATTCAAAAATTTCTTTGAAATTATTTCTAAGTGAAAATTGTTCCTCACCATTTTTTTTTCCCACCATGGAAAAGCACCAACATATTTGGCTGTGCTTGTGTGCACTTGTATTTATGATACATATTACATGTAGTTGTTTATATTGTTGAAACTTCCAATCTTACAGGCTCGGTATAATTCATAAAGTGGCACAGCAGGACCCCCTGCCTGTGTGCTGAAGCTTAGAGCCCTCCCGCATTCAATAAAACACACACACACACACACACACACACACACACACACACACACACACACACACACACACACACACACACACAGGGACTAATGACGCAGCTACAGACGTCAAAGAGCTGCTCTCTGGGTTATTAGCTCCACCAGCGTACAGCATGCGTATCCCCTCCTCAAGAACCCCTAATTGCAAATATGCGACTCCTTGCTCATAATGCGATTAATCAGGAAAGCTCTCCTGACTGTGACTATCCAGCATCACAATATGAGGACACATGTGACGACTGGGTCATTGTTATCCCTGACCTCATAAATCGATCTCGATGGGATTTAGTCTCATGATGATTTTTGTACTAATGTTGCATGACAACATGTGTGATTCATTTGAGTGGGAAGAGTCTCATTAGCTCACACTGACCCCTGCTGAATGAACACGGTACTGCAGCAGATCTGCTCTGAAGGTTTAGGTTTCAGTCATTCTTGTATATTATATTCTTGTGTTTATATATATGTAAAATCAGGAGATCTGTCACCATCTAGTAAGCAATATTATCATAGTGTGAATGAGAGTAGTGCTCGTCAGCTGCGTGTCTCAGGAGAACTGTGGTGTGATGAAGCTGTAAACAAGCAACAGGACATTTTATTGATCGTTTGGTTTCTATTTCCGTAGTGTTGTGTTGTGTTCGGCAGCTCCGCTCACTGTGAAATCTCGTAGATACAAAATCCCACTCCACATAAATGTACATTTTCATTGAAAAGTTTGCTGATGTAAATCAATCAAAAGTGACAGTAAAGACATTTATAATGTTAAAAAGATTCTGTTTCAAATTAATGCTGTTCTTTTGAACTTTCTGAAAAACTCCTGAAACCTGTTTTCAACATTGATAATAATCATAAATGTTTCTTGAGCATCAAATCATCATATCAGAATGATTTCTGAAGGATCATGTGACACTGAAGACTGGACTAATGATGCTGAAAATTCAGGAATAAATTACACTTTACTATATATTCACATAGAAAACATTGGAATAATATTTACTGTTTTACTGTATTTTTGATCAAATAAAAGCAGAAGAGACTTCTTTCAACAACATAACAAAATCCCTAAACTTTTGAACGGTAGTGTGTTTTGACCATCAAATTATCTTCCCACAATAGTTTCATTAATTGCAGCGTTAACAAACCTGTGTGTTCAGAGGAGTGATTGTTTTCCTTCGCATGTCTGTGACATTACAATGGCTGTTATTTGAGTAGCTGCATATAAACAAGTTTAAACCTTAACTAACTTGAAGTTAATGACATTGGATGAATTTCTAAATATGAATCTCTCTTATTTTGTGGATTTGACACCACGAATGTGATTTGTGATTTACATCAAAGTGTCTTGAGCTCGAGCGCAAGGATTCATGGGTAATGCGTAATGCATCAGCCGCCTGTAAATTCCTCGTAATCTTCATGCCGATGCCTCAACCCCTCTTATCTTCCCCTCGGGCTCTTTCTTTAATTTGCTTTCAATTAAGATCGGCCGGCAACAGGAACTCTTGAGAGTGTGTACTCTGAGAGAGACGCGTGACTGTAATTGAACACACATATATATATATATATATACATCACCAGAAAGCATTGTGCTGTCAGATGAGTGTGGCCTTCATACGGAAACCACCGATAATTGCAGATTGGAAGTGTGTGTGGTTCATGAGAGTTTTTTATTTTAGATTTATTGAATGATTTTGTTTTTATAATGATGTATTTAAAGAGGAACCTCATACTTTGGCACAAAATCAAAAATTTTTTTTTTTTTTTTGCAAAAATATACAAATTTGTACCTTCCCTGCCAAAATGTTCTCTGTCCCTGAACTAAAATAGGTGTGTTTCCTAAAATATTACTTTTATTTAGAGAAATTATTTTGTCAGGTTGTTAATTAGGCTTCATTTGCAGTATGCAAAAAAAAAAAAGTTTATCCTTTGTTTGCATAATTATTTTTTTTTAAGCTTAGAACATTTGGTAACACTTTAGTATGGAGAACACATATTCAACATTACTACGACTTTTGCCTCAATAAACACCTAATTTACTGCTTATTGATAGTTAGTAAGGTAGATTTGTAGCGTTTAAGTTTAGGTATTGGGTAGGATTTAGAGATGCACAATAATGCATTAATATGTGCTTAATAAGTACAAAATAAACAGCCAATATTCTAGTAATATGCAAGATAATAAGCAACTAGTTAAAAGTAAAAATAATTTTCCATACTAAATTGTTACCAAAATGTGTGAAATATGGGTAACACTTTAGTATAGGGAACATGTATTCACTATTAACTATGACTTTTCCCTCAATAAGCTCCTAATTTACTGCTTATTAATAGTTAATATGGTAGTTTTGTAGCGTTTAAGTTTAGGTATTGGGTAGGATTATGAATGTAGAATAAGGTCATGCAGAATAAGGCATTAATATGTGCTTAATAATTACTAATAAACAGCCAATATTCTAGTAATATGCATGCTAATAAGCAAGTTAAAAGACCCTAAAATAAAGTGTTATCTATGGAGTCAAATTAATGCCTTAAAGTTTTGCACAAAAATAAAGTTTTGCAAAACACAAAAAATAAAAAAAGCAATAAAAAAATGTTTTGCAAACAAAAATAAAGAATTGCAAAATAAAATAAAGTATAAATAAAATGAGCGTTGCAAATGATTTAGTAGGTTTGAGCATGAAAAATATGTGGCAAAGATAAAATAGGATTACAGCTGTCATTGATTTTTGTAATTGATTATATTTTTATTTTTGCACTACGTTATTTTATTTTGCAATTCTTTATTTTTGTTTGCAAAACATTTTTTTTTGTGCAAAACTTTAAGGCATTAATTTGACTCCATAGTTAATATATGACACTCCATAATCGAAATATGACACTTTTGACAAAACATAATCAACAATACATCTTAAGCAAAATTTGTATCATTAAAAAATTATAACAGTTCTTTATATTGAAGATTTGTTCAAATTCATTGTGTATTTTTCTCTGAGACCTCAAACATAAGTAATGTAGCATTTTTCATGGACAATGTGTGACAAATATGATCAAGTTGGAAGTTTATTAATACTCCTTTTATATAAGATTAGGAAAATCCATGAAATATCACACTGATGCTTCAGTATTAAGTATGTTTTTGACATATTAAAATGGCTGTAGGGTCTCTCAGACCCCAAACTGAACATGTTGTTACTGCCACACACCAGGTGGCGCTAGAGATTGAGGAATATTTTTCTATACTGTTTATTTATCTTAAAAATATTTGTTGTCTTTCCAGATTCGGGGATTCCTGTCAAGATTTGACAACGTCCTTCCTGCAAGTTTGGCGTTCGACAAATGCACTGCATGCTCACCAGTAGTAAGTGCTTTTGATTTGGGATTGAGAAAAATTATTAAAAATGTTACGCAGTGCCAGAGTTGAAGCACTGAGGTTGAAGATTAAGAAAAGGTTTTGTTATTACAACAAAATCATTTACAATCAAATACTACGCTTGTGTAATTAGTGTCAGTCTAATGGTATCTCAAGCATGCTTCTTCTGCAGATATGTGAAGTATCTGTGGATGATGCATGTGTGTTAGAGAGGCCATGTGTTGTGAATTAGGCTCCTTGTTGATGTCACAACCGTATGTGAGTAATCAGGGCTGAATTGAAGTGTTTTTTCCCAGCGGGTACGCTGTTGTCGACGGGTTCACGTCTCATAAATCAGAGTTTGGCCGCTCGATCTCTTCTGCATGTGTGTATGTGCTCTCCCAGTGGTTTTTTAACCCACCCTCGCTCTTATTTAGTAGCTCCGGAGCCACTCCTTCCTCCCAAACACACACTCGTACGTGAATACAGCGAGTCTGAAGGCTCACAGTGAGTCGTAAGTGTTCCCTTCCCCCTCTTCTGCTGGCGGTCGAGTTGCACTCACTTTCTCTCCCAAGTTTTCTCTCGCTCTCTTTCTATTTTCTTTGCGCTGTAAAGACATAAAAGCCTCATAAAATGTCTCAGATCTTTACACTTTGATGTAAGACTGTTAGGAAACTGTGTGAGGTCAATGTCTAGCGGTTCCTATACATGTCTTTTAAAGAAATAGTTCACCTAAAAATCTAAATTTTATCATCAACACACAGACATTCAGGCACAATAAAGGTGGTACAATGCCACAGGTTCTAGAGAAGTTTATTAACTCTTACCCATTGTTTACAAACATGTGTTTCCAAAAACATACCAGTAGATCTTGAGTAAACACTGCAGCTGCATGTGTGTTTATTAGATGTTTTAAGTGTAGACATGTGCCGATATTCGGTAATACGATATATCACGGTAATGAATATACACGATATTGTTATCGTGGGCACCTCAAAATACTGTGAAAAATTATTTATTACGAATTATTTGAATTTTTATATTACATTTTAAGAATACTTTAACTATCAACCATATAAAATCCACAATACCGCTGTATGTGCCATCAAAGAGGCAAGTGCACTATGTAAACAAACCCAAGGTGCATGAGAAGCACATGGCAGAACGAATGAAAGAGACACTCTCTGACAGCAGAGGGCGCTGATAGAACAGCAGAAATGCAGCGGTTACCCCGGAAACTCCGTAAACAAAGCAGCTGTATTTACTACAGTATTTAAAATGCTTTGTATTCGCAATGTTGTTCATCACAGCACCAAATACTCAATACTTAAAGACTTAACTGGCTATTTATTTTCAAACTTTATCCGATAAAAAATGTGTGCGTATTCACAGAAACGCATCTCCGTGTGGACGGGGCCTTAAACATTTTTATATTTTAATATGCACTACAACATGCCCTATAATGATTGAACATTTTCTGCTTATTTGTTATTGTTCAGTAACACTTGATGACTAAATGATTAATGAAGGCTTCATTAGTTAACATGTTAATTCATTATTACCAAACTGACAATGAAAAAATACTTTTATTATAGCATTTAAAATAGCATTTATTAATGTTAGTTAATGTTAATTTCTAGAGATTATTAAATTATTTTACTTTAATTTTATTATTATTATTAAATTAAATTATTATTTTTTATTATTTTTATTAAATTAAAGTTTATTAAATTATTTAACTTTATTATTCAAGTTTATTAACATTACTAAAGTCAAAAGTTGTAATTATTATTTAATGGACCTAAAACTAACAATGATCAATTGTATTTTTTAACTAATATTAACAAAAAATAATACCTTCTGTAACAAATGTAGCTATTGCTCATTCTTAATTTTAGTTAATGCATTAAATAATGAGACCTTATATAGTGTTTCCTGTTGTTCTTTATAATGCATTTTTGCACTTTAATCTGTTTTAAACATTTTACTTTATAATTTGTGTACTGCGTTGTTGTATTTAAATGTTCAGATTTTTTTTTGTCATAAGAAAAAGAGTTCTTAAACCTGTTATACTATCACAACACTTTTTTTGCAACTTATTTCAATATTGCGATAATACCATATACCGTGATAAAAGCCTAAGCAATTATCGCAACATGAAAATTTGATACCGTCACATGCCTAATTAAGTGGTAAATGTGTGTTTAATTCACAAAAAACGCATGCATTCAGTCTGTCAGCCTCCATAGTGATATTACAATTGTGTCAAAATTATTGTGCATCCTACAAATAATCATGAGGATGGATAGATAATGGTGTGTGTTATATAAGCTATAGTAACAGTAGCTGAGCTGACAAATGAACATATGATCTTCATCAGGCAGCGTGTGGAGAAACAGTTGTGTGTCAGAGATGTTAGTGATGTTGCTCTCCATCAGCTGTGTGTGAGCCTGTAACCATGGAAACCAAACACTTGAGTCGTCCACAGACAAACGCTTGTAAATTTAGAGACGTTGTGTGTTATCCGTACTGAAGACAGATTGAAACAGTGTCCCTTTGAAATAAAACACTCCAGCGCACGTGAGGAGCTTACACCTCCAGAAGATGATTCGAAACACTAATCACATGATTCACATGATTTGCTGCTTAATGGGTTATGGTATCCCAAACATCACACCTTCACTTTAACACACACACACACACACACATACATTAGTAAACATTAGTAAAAGTCCCTAAAAACACCCGTGCAATAGTTTCCACAACAGGCACACCAGTGTAGCATTATCAGTTTTCTGTATTTTCTGTATTTCTTCAGGGTTAAAAGTTAAACGCTACTTTTCCCCAGCTCTGACCTCACAGGAGGAGCAGTCGTACGTGCAGTTCTGGCAGACATGGCGGCTGCATAACGATCTGAGGTTTTTATCTGCATGGAGCAAAAACCTCCACCATCTCTTCAAACAATTACAGGGGAAGTTACAAGAAGCAGTGGGAGGAGCCGGAGGAGAGCGCTGCTGTATGTAAACCAGATGTGCTGCTCGCCCTCCAAATCTCTCGCAAACACACACACTGCGTCAGTGATTTAATGGGCTTCATAAGTCAAAGGCTCCAATTTAAGGAGGTCCACTCTTGGAAAACACAATTAAATCTTGTTTAGCTGCTCCTCCTGCTGTTACGTTGCTAGGCAAGAAAGCAAGTTTATGCTCGTGATCTGTTTCAAATACAGTGTGATGTTTGTTCAAAGAAGATAAATACGTGTGCTTTGACAGAGAAAATGATTTGGTTTTGTAGTTTTGGTCTGTGTAAGCTTTATACGGTAGATTCTCAAAGGTTTTCAAGTAGTCTGTTTGTTTTTTTAGTAAAAGACGCTACATAAAAATCTCCTGCAATGGCATTTGTTTGACAGTTCACCTCAACGTTTTCTGGCGAGTGCATAAAAGATCTCTGTGAGCATTTGGTCATATTATCTACTTTTGCTAAATGTTTCTTCCTGAGGTCCAACAATAATGTTAGTCTGGTGTTCTTGCCTCAAAAACAATAATAGGGCTATAACTAATGATAATTTTGTTGATTGATTAATCTGTTGATAATTTTTTTTAAGTCATTTTAAAGATTAATCCTTTAGTTAACCTCATACAAAATACAAATAAAAAAAAAAATGAAAGTGCCAAGAATTAAAAGGCATCTATCAGTAATACAAACATCAACAGCGGTGAGAAAACAGCAGTTCAGAAAACATCTGATCATAGTGATGTTGATGTTTGCACCAGCTCGGCAATTTAGTACTTCAGTCACATGACATTTATTAATAAAGCACTTTAAAGGTGACCTAGAACGTTTTTTCACAAGTTGTAATATAAGTCTAAGGTGTCCCCTGAATGTACAGCTCAAAATACCCCATAGATGTTTTTTAATGAATTTTTTTAACTGCCTATTTTGGGGCATCATTAAATATGCACCGATTCAGCGCGCGTCCCCTTTAAATCTCTTGCTTCCTGCCCCCCTGAGCTCTTGACTCGAATACATTGCATTTACAAAGTTCACACAGCTAATATAACCCTCAAAATGGATCTTTACAAAGTGTTCATCATGCATGCTTCGGATCATGTGAGTATAGTATTTATTTGGATGTTTACATTTGATTCTGAATGAGTTTGATAGTGCTCCGTGGCTAAAGCTAACATTACACACTGTTGGAGAGATTTATAAAGAATGAAGATGTGTTTATGAATTATACAGACTGCAAGTGTTTAAAAATGAAAATAGCGACGGCTCTTGTCTCTGTGAATACAGTAAGAAACGATGGTAACTTTAACCACATTTAACAGTACATTAGCAACATGCTAACGAAACATTTAGAAAGACAGTTCACAAATATCACTAAAAATATCATGATATCATGGATCATGTCAGTTATTATTGCTCCATCTGCCATTTTTCGCTGTTATTCTTGCTTGCTTACCTAGTCTGATGATTCAGCTGTGCACAGATCCAGACGTTAATACTGGCTGCCCTTGTCTAATGCCTTGAACATGGGCTGGCATATGCAAATATTGGGGTCATACATATTAATGATCCTGACTGTTACGTAACAGTCGGTGTTATGTTGAGATTCGCCTGTTCTTCGGAGGTCTTTTAAACAAATGAGATTTATATAAGAAGGAGGAAACAATGGAGTTTGAGACTCACTGTATGTCATTTCCATGTACTGAACAACTATGCCAAGGTAAGTTCAATTTTCGATTCTATGGCACCTTTAAAGCAGCGGCTTTACAGTATTAAACATGAAAAACAGTGTCAATGTTGCTTTAAATTAGAATTACAGCTTCAGTTTTTACTATGAATCAGCTTTCCAGTGAGTTCATGTTTTTACTCGTGTCTGACCTCTACTGACTAAACAGGATGAATTTGGTGGCACAATAAACCTCACAAGAATCGAAAATGGGCTACTTTCCCATAGACTGGAGCCATAGACGTCTCTGGATCTGTGATCTTTCTTGCCATGACACATCAGCTTCAGTTCACACAGAGCGCACGTGAACCGATCATCTCTTCCCCTTTACAACACGAAATAAACATGAATGAATATCCGAAGGTATGATGAAAGATACAGTACAACTTACTGAAATCCGTATTATGTCACATTAATTGATCAATCCGTGTTTCAGCCGCGGAAAAGCGTCAAAAAAACAGCTTGTAAAAATGTCACATTTACCTCAGAAAAGCCATTCAATGTCCAAAAACTCATTAGTCAGCTACAAAAATGAACTTAGAGAGCGGTATTTTGATATATATCCACTGTGACTATAGGCTGTTGCATATTTATTGTACTTAACGTGTGCTTCAATACTGAATGTATGACAGCCACCATTTAAATGTTTTATATTAAATATTAAAAATGAGTAGAAACATAGTTATGTCATTAAAAATGTATTATAACGTTATTATAAAAAACTTCTTTATGTGTATTTTATATGTAAGTAGCTTACAAATAAATGAATTTTAACCTTTAATAATATAAAGATGTACCATCTGCGGTTCCCTGTATAGTTTCCAGCATTAGTTGCGAGATATTTTTTCTTTGAGGAAATTTGCCATGTATGCTGTACCTCATAGGCCCCAAATTAATCATTATTGAATTGAAGGTAATCAAATAGCAAGCTTCTGAATCAAAATCTAATCCAATTGTGAAATGTGTGCCAATGCCCAGCCCTAGTGTCAATGAATGTTTGTTTTTTGTTTTTTTTACTTCAAACAAATGTTGTTTTTTCCACTTGTTTTCTTGTCAGAGTGCACCAGAATGCTTAGTTTATATGTTAAAATCACAAAAAAAAAAATTTCTACTAGTCAACCAGAAAAATCTTTAGCCGAGGGCAGCCATACTCCAGACGTTTTGAGCAATAAAAATCATTTCATTCAAGCGCTCATCAACACAGGCATCTGTTGTTGCTTCTCCAGTTGTTGTTGTTCAGTCTCATCCCTTTCTTTTTCTAACTGTGAAACAACTGCGAACTGTGAAACAAGCCAGTGTCACCACTTTGTGGATCAACTAATTAGTACTAGTACATTCAAGGTGCGCTCGAGCTGAGCTCACATAGTACGTACTGGCTGCACACGTACAGTATGCACTCATACTACAGTGTGTTGATTGTGAAATTGATGTCACACTGTATGCACACCTTAGTGTATGTGTAGTATACTTTGGGCTTTAGAATTAAAGGGGACTTATAATGCCCCTTTTACAAGATATAATATAAGTTTCAGCTCTAAATCCCCCACAGGTCATTTATTATAGCTTGTCAAATTTACCCCTATTTTGTGAGCAAAAACACACCGTTTTTGTGTGTGTCCCTTTAAATGCAAATGAGCTGCTGCTCTTCTGGAAAGGGGGCGGAGCTTTAACAGCTCAACAACAACAAAGCTGGAGAATCTCACGCAGCCAAAATGAGGATTGTCAGTAACGGTGTTCAGCCTTACATTGTTCAAACCGGAGTCGACACTGATGGAGAGACTCAGGAAGAAGTTACAACTTTTAGACGTTTCTGTTAGTGGATAAATTGATGTAGTTGCTGTGGAGTTGATTCAACTCATCCACTAGCATGTGCCGTCATGTTCATCTTTTGTGTTGAATTGACCCTCGTTTGGTGTAAAATGACGGCATGTCAACAACACTCCACTACAACAACTCTTCCTCTTCTCTAAAGCAGCCCAACATGGACCCGCCCCCTTTGTTGCGTGTTCTCGTGGGCGGGGTTTATGTAAATTTTAGGGTTAGTGATGTCACAAACCCGGGATGAAGCTCGTTGTAGTCCCTACCAGCCATTTAAAAAGTGATTTCTGTAAAAGAAAATATCTCTCTTTGCATTGAACTTTGAGCGTCGTAACTTTGCAGATGTTGTTTATGCTCAAACAGCAACATTACACACTAACTAAAGTCAAAACCAGTACCACCCCTTTAAACAGGATGTTTTTGCTGTTTTCACGCCAGTTTCAACACACTCAACCAGGCCCCGCCCCTTTATTCTGCATATGAATTATTTAAATGAGGAATATTGTGACGTGTTCGTTCCTGGAAGAAAACTTCAGGGAGTTCAGAAACACTGAAATAGAGAATAACTCTTTGTGCTTTGGAACTTTGCAGAGCTTTTTCATGCTCAAACAGCAGCATTACACACTAAAGACAGACGAACATGGACAAAAGCAGAATAGGTCCTCTTTAAAGAACCATCTGAGTTCATGGAGCTTGGATAGATGAGCTCCTGTCTACTCTCGCCCGTTCTCTAACCCTCTCTGTCAGTCAAGTCATCCATGTCTGGTTCATTGAAAGCAGACGTCACTCTCCCCCTCAACTCAACAGTGCCGCCCATTCATCAGCCTCCGGCAGAAACTCGATCTCCTCTGAGAATGAGCTGTGTGAAAGGAGCCAGTGTGATTGTGGAGGGCTGTCTGTCTGAGGAGCGTCACTGAGATGGAGCTTGAGTGCTCTCAGCCCAACGGACAGTGGTGCCAGATGTCTGCCTCTCCCGCCCGGCCTCCCTTTGTGCACGGGGCACAGTGCCATGTTACCACAGTTTGAGATTGTGTTATCACTGTGTTTGGATGTGCACTGGTCCAACACGCCAGCTGTATTAGCAGATACCAGCTTCTCGGATATTACTGCACATCCGTATTTCACATCTGAACATTTTGAATCGGTCAATGTCAACTTCTAAACAAAATAGCATTGTGATTGTGCGTTTACAGCAAAGTTGGAGTCAAACACAAATAACCAAAGTAACTTTCAAGGAAAATCTGTTCACGCATTGGCCATATTTTCAGCGCCCAAACCAGATCTTCTCTACTTGAAAAGGGAAATACTGAAATTTCAAAAACAATTTAAATAGCATATTACATATCAGCACCAAAATCTGACATGAACTGCTGTTTCTTATGGTCAAATAGCATTAAAAATGCCAATACAGATGTGCAGTCCTAAAATCCCCAGAGTTAAATCAACTCTGCTCAGATTATATATGGTCCCTCTCTATATAGATACTTTCAGTGTGAAAGTTAATGAGATAATTAAGTGATTAAGTTATGATTGAGCATTAGTGATGAACACCTGCTGTTAACAAGCATAATCACTGAAAAGAAACACAATAACTACAAAGGATTCCAGTTACAGCCTCTCAAGATCTGATTAAACAACTCCACAAACAGCATATTATCTCAATAACTTTAACTCTGCTTCAGTGTTATTTTAACTTTTTGTTTTAAAAACGTGGCACTTACTGATTGGATCTTTTATTTAGAAGGCGGGGCTTATTCCACATTGCACTTTCTCTCAAACATAGTAATATGAATACTCTGACCACTTAAGACCCAGACCAATGAACTGAAACCCTGAGCCACTGCTGCTGTTATATATGAGGTAGTGCCATTAATTAACCATCATTTTGTTTTTGACAGGTTCTTGAGAATTATGAGCGAGAAGGTTTCCAGTTCCTTGCGAAGGTCTTCAACTCATCCCATTCCTTCCTGGAGGATCTGACAGGCTTGACTTTACTCCATCAGGAGACACAGGCAGCTGAGGTTAGACTATCTATATCAACCTATGTGTGCTTGTGGTGGTATTCAGCCTTGATCAGATTACTGCCAGGTATCATCATGTCTGATCAGATCCATTTGCACATATAAACTTGGAAATATACTAATCACAGACGGTTACAGAGGAAAGAGGTTCCAGCCTGCAACCTTCAAGTCCACTAGTCACATCTTGACTGATGCACCTAGTTCAGGATCAGACTGATTGTTTAGAGATGAGTGAATGATGATCTGTTCACTGTCAACTCAGACACAAGCACCAAAGCTTACAGCACATTGAAGAAATATGATCATGCTGATCAGTTTAAAAAGAAAAGAGGAACTCCTTTGAAGCATTAAATTACTGACGGCCACAACGGCTGTTGACGCGACATATGGTGTATATATGACACGATCCAGAGCCCACCTCACAAAACTCACATCAAACATGGGCAGTCAAGCCTCAAATTGGCTTCTCTGATCGCTAATATTCAATATCTGTCTGTAATGTTGCTACAGTACACAGCCAAATCTCCAGCTCTGCTTGGAGTACATATGGTCCCTCTCTAGATAGTGTTAAAGTAACACTTAACCAGAGTTAAAGTTAATGAGATAATTAAGTGATGATTGAGCGTTAGTGATGAACACCTGCTGTTAACAAGGAGAATCACTGAAGAAAAGAGAAACACAAGAACTACAAGTGACCTTAGCCACAGTCTTAGATGAAATAAACTGAAGATAAAATACATTATATCTCTCAAGATCTCAGTAGAGGAGGATTATATTTTCTTGATTCAGAGATTCTGCTTGTTAACAGCAGGTGTTCATCACTAATGCTCATTCATCACTGAATTAATCGCTTAATTATCTCATTAACTTTAGCTCCTCTTCAATGTTGCTTTAACACTATTTAGAGAGGGACCATATGTACTCCGAGCAGAGTTGATTTTGCTGTGTATGCAGCAGTATCTGTGCAAATTCATTGAGGGTTTCTGAGGTTTATTTGCATTTACATTTGTGCGTTTATCAGACACTTTCATCGAAAGCGACTCAAGGTCCGTTCACACCAAGAACTATAATGATAGAAATTTAGTTCTAAATTGTTTTAAATATAAAAGAATAGCAAAATTTACACCACAACTGTAACAATAAAGGCACAAAGAAACATTGGAATCATTTTCAGAACATTTTTTTTTTTCCTGCTGATGAACGATAAAAACAGCCAATCTGAATCCATCCTGCTTTAAAGAGCGCAAAGATTCATTGAAGGAGGAGGAATTCATTGAAGAAAAAGATGGAGATTTGTTTGTGTGTGTGTGTGTGTGCATTGGATTAAGGGTGTGGGGTTGTTGCAAGAGGTTTGTCTTCATCTGCTTCTTGAAGGATGTGAACAGAGAGAGTGAAGGGTCTGGAAAGCGACCTCGTTGTGAAGGAACAGCAAGGTGTCGCTCGTTCAGTGAGCGAAGCTGAATGATTACAGTACAAATACTATGAAACATGCATTTTGGGAAACAGCTGGAGCCTGTAGAACTCTGTGAATCTCTCTGTGGTGTTACAGTTACATCTTTCACACTATTCAGATTAGATTCGTTTCTGTGAGAAGGTTAGGTAGATTCATATTTCATTCTCATCCAGATTCATTAAGGAGACTCCTGTAAACAGAAGTGGCTACTTTAGAAGTAGCATCAGATGAGTCCACAGCTGATGCTAAATGTCTGAATGCCGTTTGTGGAAGTCTTAAATTTGTTGATGGAAACTTTTTTTAAAGGCCCGGATATACTTCGATTTCCACGTTCCGCTCCGTCTTGCGCACAAGTTAAGTGCGCGAGCCTTTCAACGTATATTCCTTTCGCGAGCACACTATCTAGTGGACTTTGTTTTCAAGCCTTGAAGTCAGTCGCACATGCTCTGTTGTACACACAGACGTCCGCGGATCCTCCTGATGATGACAATTATGTCACATGGACCGTTGCGGAACGCAGATAACTGAAGTATACTTTGGGCTTAAGGCTGGCTTTGAGGTACAGATACAGTGCTGCTGTTATGTAAAGGAAATGGCATCAGAACCACCTTTGAAAGATCATGAAATATAAGAGCTCACTGTACTATATAAAAAATCCTGCTAGTTTCATACCTCAAAAATTCCTCCAAAGAGCATTTGTTGAAACCAAGCTGCCAAACTACATTTTTCCTATTTCCTCCACATTGTGACGCCACTCTGTTGTAGACATTTGCATCGCTTTCGCAACACAGTAACGCCTACTTTACCTTATCAGATGACGTCAGCCAATCAGAACAGTGGGCGTTTACTGACAAGTCTTAAAGGAGACACAGAAGGAAGGAGGAAAAGAAAAATCATGTTTTGAACATCAAGAAACAATATTTAAATTTTAAAAACCCTTTAATCATTCTCATTCAGTGTGCAGGAATCAACATTAAAGCATGTGGTATATATGCACTGATTCAGATACTATGTTAGATGTATTTGAGAAACTTCTTAACTGTATGTTCCTTTATTTAAGATTTCTGATCTTTCGCTAGAATCATTGTTTGCTCCAAATTATTGTAGTCTGAAAGAAACTGAATATATTGATGTGGAGCTAAAACATAACTAACTACATATTTGTCTTCGTTTGTTGTCGTATGTTATTTTTTTGCATTAAAAATTCTTAATATGTTCTAAGTTCCCTTGAACTTGCAGAGGATGCTGAAATTCCAAACCTGGACTTTAATATACGAAACTTTAATAATCGCAACACAAACCTCATTTAGAAAACGAATCCCATCCAAATGCTACATTTGTAATTCTTCCCGTTTAAGAAAAATACCCATAATGCAGTCAGTTCTTGCTATTCCTGGCTCCTATCCCAAACTTCACTTCTGCTCGCTCTGGAGATCATGTGTTCCAAAAATATCTCAGTACACTGCTGATCCAGGAACAGTTTTTTCTTAGTTTGCGCTGATCTCAGTCACTTTACCCTAATGAGTCAAAGTGACCCAGGAACAGTGTTTGGATTCTGGGAACGGTCCCTCACCGGGACTCTCCAGTGACAAACACGGCCAGTTCGAAGACTGAAACTGTGGGAAAGTCCCACATCAGCAGTCCTCTGCTCTCCAGAGCGGTTTAGAGGCGCAAACGCAGTCCAACCCAAAATGAGAGGATATGTGCTCTTGCATTTGCCCACGCTTATTGTCTGAAGCCTTCAGATTCATTTCATTTGGATCTGCAGTCAAGCACTTTATATTCCCATGTTGACGTCTTGTATTTTTAACTTGCGTGTGTTCGTGTTGCCTCAGGATTGATGGCAAGCTGTGAAATGAATGGAAATGTACCACTTCTAGTTTGGAAGTGGTGGTTTTGTGTGTTATTTGTGTGGGGAAAGACACATCTCTCATTACTTCTGGACCGTTTGGTTCAGTAGGATATTTTCTGTGGAAATGGCTAGCAACTCGAAGGTTTAAAATGTGTCTTTTCTTTATTTTCTTTGCCATTTTCCATGAATATGGTACGATTTGGTGTCCCATGAGCATTATAGGCAGAAATCATACATTTTTCTTGTTTGATATGTTTAATCTATCAAGTTAATCTAGCATAAAAACACACAAAATGTGTAAAACAGCAGCATCCCCACTAAAATTTGGGATTTTGATGTGTCCCACTTCGAGACCTTCTTGAATGTACCTTAAAACATTTAAAATCATACAAGAACATCATAATTTTGACAATCTAATGAATTAATATTCAATCCATAGTTGATGAGTACAATTTTGCTAATTATTAACAAATTGTATTTATCAAGAGCATAACTTTTTTTACTCTGTTGCCACATGATTTTCTTTTTATTGCAATGTTCAAAAACTTTATTTGGACATTTCTACAGCATCTTTATTTTATTTTCATGTCTAATAATTCTTATACTTATTTTATGTGTATTCCTAGAAAATTTGGATGAAGAAAATCACAGAAATTAACCCAAATTTAGACAACTAATTTTGGCAACAGGGTTGCAAACGGAAATAAATAAAACAATTCTAAAGTTTAAACGCCTCCTTCCACTAAAACTTTGTTTTGAACTCTATTCATGGAAAGCACCAGTTTATTTTTGGATTTAACATGCTTTATTTTGTTAAAAGAGCACAATATGAGTGAAATTGCACAATAATGTGCTCTTGTTCCTGCTGCTGTTGTGAAACTCAATGGAAATAAACAGCTTCATCCAATCAGCTGATGAGCCTTGAGGAAAGCTGGTCTGAGCTTAAAACATGAAGTTAACTATGAAAAGGGCATCAAACAGTCCTAATAATTCTGCAGCTCAGATCTGTTGATGGTGTAATCTGCTGGTGTTGAATATAGTCATAACCTCTAGCGGAAGCCACTTGAGTCTTTATGAAGGTTTAATGACTTTTTAAGCATGTTTAGACCTGATAATCAAGAGTCAACATTCACAACCCATTTTGCTTCCGCAATAGACTTCCATCTGTGACAGGATGTTCACTAAATAAAAATGTAGGCCAACATTTGAGAAAAGAGGGCATTTCTTGCTAATGGCAAATTAATATGTTGTCTTTATGTTTTAAACAGCTGTAATGTGTAACTGTAAGAGACAAAGAGCCAGTCAATATCAAATTTATACTCCAAGCTTTTTTGGCAATACTCTTTGTACACGGCTAAAATTTAGAAGCATTACTTCTAGAAAACAAAAAGTGATGGTAGCCTTTCTTTTCACGTGTAGTCAAAATAGGCATAAAATGCTTTATTAACACCTCTTACAGTAATATTCACTGGACTGACACATCTTTGTGCAATGATTTTTTTGATGGAACATCTTTGCCAAAGTTCTCCAGGGTCTGCTTCATACATTCTTATTTAAATTGCACAGTAAAGTCCACACTATATTAGAGACATAGTAAATACGAGCTAGTTTGTAACTGTATTTTATTCCATTTGTTCTAAAGGCAGAATGTAGCTAGCAGGTCATAAGCTGTTTGTACAGTAATGCATAGTCTCATAATATGACATTTACCTTCATTGGTCCATCAGCATTCTTCAATTACGTGAGCAGAAGTTGCTGTGAATTTCAGTTTAACCCTGATTCTTATTTTGCCTCATGTAACTAATGGTAAAAATAACATAATGGGTATCCTTATATTTTAATGAAATTCTGATATTGTATTTTAAAGGGGACCTATAATGCCCCTTTCACAAGATGTAATATCAGTCTCTGGTGTCTCTAGAATGTGTCTGTGAAGTTTCAGCTCAAAATCCCCCACAGATCATTTATTATAGCTTGTCAAATTTGCCCCTATTTGGGTGTGAGCAAAAACATGCCGTGTTTGTGTGTGTCCCTTTAAATGCAAATGAGCTCCGCTTTCCAGAAGAGGGCGGAGCTTTAACAGCTCAACAACAACAAAGCTGGAGAATCTCACGCAGCCAAAATGAGGATTGTGAGTAACGGTGTTCAGCCTTACATTGTTCAAACCGGAGTCGACACTGATGGAGAGACTCAGGAAGAAGTTACAACTTTTAGAATGAAACTGGACGTTTCTGAATGGTTAGAGGATAAATTGATGTAGTTGACTGTAAATAGCTAACGAGACTCTAAATAGTGTTCAGTGCTCGTCTGTGCAGGCAACGACAGAACAGTTGGCAGGTTGTGTTCGAACTTTTGCCATGACGTTAGAGCTGGTACACTGTTGTTCCTTGTGAAAACAAAATGGTGACACTGTGGGTGGAAACATGCAGATTAAGGGGTGGTAATATTATAATAAGTTCCCCCTACTACGTCACTAGGTGAGTGAAATCTGAGCAGGTCACATGCTTGCAGAGAAAGTCTTGCCAAAACAAAGTAACTGTCCTTTTTCAGGTTTTCTGTGGTGGTAGATGCACTGATTATAGCACTTAAACATGGAGAAAGTCAGATTTTCATGATATGTCCCCTTTAAGTTAATAAGGAGCAATAAATAAATACCGATATAAATGAGCAACATCACATCATCTGTGTGCACTAATGAAAGCGATATCTTTGTCGTAGCATCCTTTCAAGGGTTAAGGGGGTTTGATATGACCGGCGTCAGCGCTTATAAACGCATTGAAGCATCAGATGTAGTGTTACCCCAGGGCCGCGGTTCACTCCTAAAGACAGTCCTTGCCGTCACAGAGTGCGTAAAACAAATGGTTAAAGGGATAGTTCACCCAAAAATGAAAATTTTGGGAAACTATGTCCAACTGCGTTCAGCACTCGCTTAGTGAGGTCTGATTGTGCTCTGATGACGGCAGTGATGTCTTGTATTTCAATGAGACATTACTTCCGCTGTCAGAGCGAGATCAGACCTCACTAACCGAGTGCTGAACGCAGTTGGACATAGTGGTGTTTCAGAGGTAAAAAATGATATAAATACTGTTTGGTTTCTCGCACAAACCGATCGTTTCGCGTCTTAGGACATCAATGTGTCGTCACGAGCCGCAGGGTTTAATTTGGATTTGTCTGTGCATGTTTTTTTGACTCTTATATATGAAGTTCCCATTGACATGCATTATACGACTGACAGACGGTTGGAGTTAAAAATCATCATTTGTGTTCTACTGAAGAAACAAAGTCACCTACATCTTGGATGCGCTGGGGGTAAGCAGATAAACATCAAATTTTCATTTTTGGGTGAACTATCCCTTTAACCATTTGTGTCACGCACTCGGTGACGGCAAGGACTGTCTTTAGGAGTGAACCGCGGCCCTGGGGTAACGCTAAATCTGATGCTTCAATGCGTTAATAATAAGCGCTGACGCGGTCATATCAAATCCCCTTAACCCTTGAAAGGATGTTACGACAAAGATATCACTTTCATTAGTGCACACAGATGATGTGATGTTGCTCATATCAGTATTTATTGAACTATCCCTTTAACAGTCCCCAATATCTCATGGGATAGTTCACCTAAAAATGATAATTCTGTTGTTAAGTACTCACTCTCATGTCATTCCCAAAACACTAATGAAGATATTTTTAATGAAATCTGAGAGATTTTTGTTCCTCCATTGAAAGTATATTCAACCAAAACACTGATGCATCAAAACATTCATAAAGAGATTGTAAAATAAGTCCATAAGACGTCTTCTGACACAATCGGGGACAGAAATCTAAGTAATTGATAATTTTTGGGGGAGTTATCCTTTTAAGGATTGAAGTTTGTCTGGTAAAGCATGAGCCGTTACTCTCGTAATTAGTTTGAAGGTACAGTTACGTTTTAACTATGTTTAATAGTGAATGCAAAAATATTTAGTAGTGCACAAGTTGTAACTTAACCTCTTTATGTTGCAACTAGGCAAACAGTTCTTACTTGTGAAATTAGTCAACAAAACAGACACTTTTATCCAAAGTGACAGTATGCATTTTTCATTGTGTGTTCGAAGTCATGACTTTGTTCTTGCCGGAGTCTGTGTGCTCTTGTGCACATCAATTCAATTTAGTGATCAGTCACAGTGTTTACGGCTCAGGTGCGGATCTGAGATGACACGTTTAACCAGCCCTGCCAGCATATAGTAGGTTGTTAGTCAAATGTTTCTTCCGATAAAGTAGATGCGTGGGAGTTTGTTGTCCTGTTATCATATGTTTAACTGCATTAGACACTGATGACACTAGGATTAAACCTCTCTGGATATATGCTGTATGTCCTATCCTGATTTTTGCTGTCTCAATTTAATTACTCTCAATTTATTGCACCATTTTGTCTCTGTTCTGTCCAGCTCACGGCCTTAGATTTTATAAACAAGCGTCAGCAAAGATATTAGGTTGTGTAAAATTGCTGATCCTCCTACACTGCTGTATGTTTCTGTCCTCCAGACGCTGCTGTCATAATATTTGGACACTCGGCTTACACAGACACTCTTGTGTTGAAGGTGTAGGTAGGGGGCAGTTTTGGGGGGGTCATATTTGCTGTCACCCCACTGAAGCGCTGAAGGAATGTGTACGTGGGTTGGACTGAGCGTGTCCGTGTGGAAGATATGAAGGAAACCATGGTTTAACCCACTGGACAGGAAGAGCAGCATAGCCTACACATGGCTTTCTCATTTATATCCTGTGTGGTCTGACTTTCTGTCAGGCAGAAATACATTTAAAACCAGCCTGCTTCTCTGGAAATGCATCGCGGCAAAGAAATGTGTGAAGATCAGAGCTCATGTTCATGTCTCTTTAGTGTGTAATGTTGCTGTTTGATCATGAAAAAGTTCTGCAAAGTTCCAGTTCTTCTCTATATCAGTGTTTCTGAACTCCATCTTGAGTTTTCTTCACAATATTCCTCATTTAAATAATTCATACGCAGAATAAAGGGGCGGGGCCTGGGTGAGTTACAGTGGGTACGGAAAGTATTCAGACCCCCTTAAGTTTTTCACTCTTTGTTATATTGCAGCCATTTGCTAAAATCATTTAAGTTCATTTTTTTCCTCATTAATGTACACACAGCACCCCATATTGACAGAAAAACACAGAATTGTTGACATTTTTGCAGATTTATTAAAAAAGAAAAACTGAAATATCCTAAGTATTCAGACCCTTTGCTGTGACACACATATATTTAACTCAGGTGCTGTCCATTTCTTCTGATCATCCTTGAGATGGTTCTACACCTTCATTTGAGTCCAGCTGTGTTTGATTATACTGATTGGACTTGATTAGGAAAGCCACACACCTGTCTATATAAGACCTTACAGCTCACAGTGCATGTCAGAGCAAATGAGAATCATGAGGTCAAAGGAACTGCCTGAAGAGCTTAGAGACAGAATTGTGGCAAGGTACAGATCTGGCCAAGGTTACAAAAACATTTCTGCTGCACTTAAGGTTCCTAAGAGCACAGTGGCCTCCATAATCCTTAAATGGAAGACGTTTGGGACGACCAGAACCCTTCCTAGAGCTGGCCGTCCGGCCAAACTGAGCTATCGGGGGAGAAAAGCCTTGGTGAGAGAGGTAAAGAAGAACCCAAAGATCACTGTGGCTGAGCTCCAGAGATGCAGTCGGGAGATGGGAGAAAGTTGTAGAAAGTCAACCATCACTGCAGCCCTCCACCAGTCGGGGCTTTATGGCAGAGTGGCCCGACGGAAGCCTCTCCTCAGTGCAAGACACATGAAAGCCCGCATGGAGTTTGCCAAGATGGTGAGAAATAAGATTCTCTGGTCTGATGAGACCAAGATAGAACTTTTTGGCCTTAATTCTAAGCGGTATGTGTGGAGAAAACCAGGAACTGCTCATCACCTGTCTAATACAGTCCCAACAGTGAAGCATGGTGGTGGTGGCATCATGCTGTGGGGGTGTTTTTCAGCTGCAGGGACAGGACGACTGGTTGCAATCGAGGGAAAGATGAATGCGGCCAAGTACAGGGATATCCTGGATGAAAACCTTCTCCAGAGTGCTCAGGACCTCAGACTGGGCCGAAGGTTTACCTTCCAACAAGACAATGACCCTAAGCACACAGCTAAAATAATGAAGGAGTGGCTTCACAACAACTCCGTGACTGTTCTTGAATGGCCCAGCCAGAGCCCTGACTTAAACCCAATTAAGCATCTCTGGAGAGACCTAAAAATGGCTGTCCACCAACGGTTACCATCCAACCTGAAAGAACTGGAGAGGATCTGCAAGGAGGAATGGCAGAGGATCCCCAAATCCAGGTGTGAAAAACTTGTTGCATCTTTCCCAAAAAGACTCATGGCTGTATTAGATCAAAAGGGTGCTTCTACTAAATACTGAGCAAAGGGTCTGAATACTTAGGACCATGTGATATTTCAGTTTTTCTTTTTTAATAAATCTGCAAAAATGTCAACAATTCTGTGTTTTTCTGTCAATATGGGGTGCTGTGTGTACATTAATGAGGAAAAAAATGAACTTAAATGATTTTAGCAAATTGCTGCAATATAACAAAGAGTGAAAAATTAAGGGGGTCTGAATACTTTCCGTACTCACTGTAGTTCGTAGTGTGTTGAAACTGGCAGTTATGGTAAGGGGTGGGACATTTCCCAAACACCAATCACAACACTCTGCTCCAGCTGACCAATCAGAGTTAGTGACAGACTGGTTTATTCACCTTTGGATTATAAGGTTATAGATTGTATATATATATATAGATTCATGGTAACCTAATGTTCTTCACACATTTGAGCTCCCGCAGCGCTCCTCGTTGAAGAGTAAAGCTGATGGTTTGTTCAGCGGGAGTTTTATCGGATAAGTCAAGCTTTAGGGAGTAAGATCTTCTTAGCTGGATCATTTGTTTACTTTGCCTGGGATCTCACTGCCGTTCATAACCTGTGTGAAGAAGTCTATCCGTTCAGAGATCTGATCTGCTCGAGTTCTCCATCACAATAACAGAGTGTGATGAAAGATGTTGGGAAATGATGCTTGTCAGACTTGAACTTGTGCAGCCCGCATGAGTCCCACAGGGACAGCACTGACCCTATATTGTTTATTTTCTAAAAGTATTATGGCTTTTCACATATGACCTTTCATACAGTGTGTGATTGAGCTGTTTGTGAATGTAAAAGATCTGCAAAGATCAAAGAGAAATAGAGTTTTTGTCTTCCCAAAGTGAACTGAAATGAGTCGTCAGTAATTCGGTCTCACTTCCTGCTCGTAGGTTTGTAACTAATTTGCATAATGCCCGCCTCTGGTCTTGATTGGCTGAACAGCGTCTCTTTGCCCCGCCCTCAATCACTGTAGTTGTATCTGAGACTGGAAGAGTTTGGTTCGTCAAGTCAAATTTATTTATATAGCGCTTTTACAATTGGTAATTGTTTCAAAGCAGCTTTACATATTAGAAGCACAGAAAAAAGGGAAGTGGTTAAAAATGAGCTGTACAAACAAGCGTGGTAATATGTAACATATACAAGATGGTGCTACATTAAGCCAACGTCGGCTGACTCCCAGGGGTGGAAAAAAACCCCTAGGAGAAAAACCCAGCGTGCTAACACTGGGAAAAAAGTCCTAGGAGGGAAAAAACCCCTTGGAAGATATATATAATATATGTAAATGGATATGGAGATCAAAATCTGAATTATACATTTTTATTATAGAGATTAAAAATAGATTATATATAAATATATGTAAGCGGATACGGGGATTAAAAATCTGAATTATAGATGCAGCCAGAACTGGATCTGTAGGCCCATTGTCTCCTGGGCTACGTTGTAGTCAGGTCCAGACACAGGTTCTCCATCTGATCTGGATACGGCCTGGATCCAGCACCCGGCAAACCTCAGGATAAGCAGAGAGACTGATATTAGCGTAGATGCCATTCTTATTCTGATGTACAGGTATATCTAGTGTTATAGGAAATGTTCTCGGTTCCGGCCGACCTAATTATTGCAGCGTAACAATCCTTTAACGTATTTGAAAAATGTAAATGTATTGATAATGTGTTATGTGTATGCAAGAGCAAAGAGATGTGTTTTTAGTCTAGATTTAAACTGACAGAGTGTGTCTGCTTCCCGAACAATGCTAGGAAGATTGTTCCAGAGTTTAGGTGCTAAATAGGAAAAGGATCTGCCGCCTTCAGTTGATTTTGATATTCTGGGTATTATCAACTGGCCTGAATTCTGAGATCGCAATAAACGTGAAGGACTATAATGCATTAAGAGCTCACTTAGATACTGGGGAGCTAAACCATTTAGAGCTTTATAAGTAAGTAGCAAGATTTTAAAATCTATACGATGTTTAATAGGGAGCCAATGTAATGTTGACAGAACTGGGCTAATATGGTCATACTTTCTGGTTCTAGTAAGAACTCTAGCTGCCGCATTTTGGACCAACTGTAGTCTGTTTAAAAGCCGAGCAGAACAACCACCCAGTAGAGCGTTACAATAATCTAGTCTTGAGGTCATGAATGCATGAATCAACTGTTCCGCATTTGTCATTGAGAGCATATGTCGTAATTTAGATATATTTTTTAGATGGAAGAAGGCGGTTTTACAGATACTAGAAACATGACTTTCAAATGAAAGATTGGTATCGAAGAGCACACCCAGTTCTAACTGAGGACGAAGGTTTAATGGAGCACCCGTCAAGTGTTAGGGAGTATTCAAGGTTTTTTCGTGAGGAAGTTTTTGGTCCAAAGATTAGGATATCAGTTTTTTCTGAATTTAATAATAAGAAATTTCTTGTCATCCAGTTTTTAATGTCAGCTATGCATTCTGTTAGTTTTGTGAATTTGTAGGTTTCGTCAGGGCGCGAGGAAATATAGAGCTGAGTATCATCAGCGTAGCAGTGAAAACTAACACCATGCTTCCTAATTATCTCTCCTAAGGGCAGCATGTACAGAGTTCGTGTCGTTCATGTCGAGAAGACGCTGTTTTCTGCTGAGATTGATACGGTAAAACCGACGCCGTCGTTACTGTTCGTATCACTGCGAATCAAGAGCTGAGATTCAGATATGATAATGAGCGTTTGGTTTCTGACCAATCACAGCAGAGCAGCTCTCAGAAAGGCGGGGTTTAGAGAGACCGAATCCTTGATGGAAGCGTTTCAGACACTGAGAGAAAAGAGCTGATGCTGCAGTGGATATTATGAGAGAATTAAAGTGTTTTTGATCTCGGATGAATGTGAACCTGTTGTAGGAGACGAGAAACAACATTAGAAACCTTTAAAACAGCAGAAGAGGGCACTTTAATGTACGTTCATGGTCTTTGTTCACCATTCATTAAGATTTTGTAAAGAGTTAAGTCAGTAATCTTTCATCACAATGTTATAACTTCATCTCTGAAATGACTTTCCTTTTCGGTTGAGCAAACTCTGGGATTGAATTTTCACTTTCATCATTCAATCAAGTCCTGATGGATCAAATCAAGCCCTTTGAATATCCTGTTGCACACTTCACATTATGGAAGTAAAGGCAGTTTCATCTTAGACGTTTGTCGACTAGCTGTTTAATTTCAGGATCTTTTTTATGGCAGATAGTGAATAGCTTATGGCTACTTTCAGCTCATTTAAGTCGTCATTGAACAAAATTAGATCTGGACACACAAGCTGATTGACTGAGAAACACAACACACCGAGTCTTCATCTGTTTCCATCATGTCGACGAGAGTTTTTCCCGTCAGCGAGGGCTGTCGTCCTTCCTCGAGTTTGGTAAATGATCTTGTTATCTGCGGTTAGAGGCGGTAATATATGGCCACAAGAGTTCTCCTGACGGATCACACAATGGCTCTCTGTGAGCTCAGACACATTCACATTCACTGCCCTTCATTTCTGATTCCATCCATCACTGCGATAAAGATGGCATTGTGTGTTTGCAGCGAGATGATACAGTTCCTCTGCTGGCGTTACGATGTGCCACACAAACCTGTCAGACGCGCCCGTTCCAGGAAACCTGATTTATTCACACTAACATCTAGCCAATGTCAAGCTTATCAGCGAAAGTACCAAACTGTACATCGAGGAAGGCTTTTTTGATTTCGGTAACAGTGTTTTATTACATGTTACATGTACTTATTGTAGTAATAACAGTAAATGATGTGTAATTACAAGCAGCTAACCCTAAACCAAACCCTTGTCTCACTATATAAACCATTTCATCTGAGATACACACAAGCTCTTCGCTGCAACCCGCCAGAATAAAAGTTTGGTTTAATTGTGATAGAAATATATTACTATTGTACAGTAGAATGTGCCTCTCAAAGTATTAACTATAATAAAACACAGTTTATTAAAAAAAAATTTCATCAATGTTTTCATTTAAACAAACTTGTGCATGACCTTGTTTGCCAAAACATGAAAGGAATTGTTCAAATTTCATTTGATTGCATTTTAAAAGATTAATTAGAAAATGATTTTTTGAAGTTGTAAATAAAACAAAGAATATTGGATATTATTTCAGTTTCAAAATTCCATTTTTATTTCAATGTGTTTCTTTGTAATTGTTTGTGAAATTTACTAGCAGTGAAAAAATTTTCTACACCAAATATTTTTTCAGTGTTGTTAAAGTTTTAGAAAGTTTTACATGGCAAAAAATGCTATTCTTACTTAGAGTTTCTAGTCCAAAAATTCTTAAATCAAGAAGCATTTTCTATACAAGTAAAAATTATTGTCTTGTTTTCAGAAAAAATAAGTCAAAATGGGGAAAAAATGGGGTAAGCATTTATTTCAAACTGAAAACAAGATTATTTTGCTTACCCCATTGGTAGATTATTTTCCTTGTTTTAAGGAAAAACTCACTTAATTTTGACTTATTTTTTCTGAAAACAAGACAATGATTTTTACTTGTCTAGATAATGCTTCTTGATTCTTGATTTTTTTTTTTTTTTTTTTTTTTTTTTTTAAGATATTTGGACTAGAAACTACACAAAAGCTCTTTTTTGCAGTTAAAGAAAGTATCTTTTTTTTTTTTTTAAAGTTGTGTTAAAGCATTCATCTTCACTGTAAAAAATCAAAAGTTGAGAAAACTTAAAAGTTTAAGGCAACAAACGTCAGCAGATTTTTGATTTTTCTCAACTTTTTGTTGTATAAACTGAACTACAAGTTGAGAAAACTCAAAAACCTGCTGAAGTTTGTTGCCTTAAACTTTTAAGTTTTCTCAACTTTTGATCTTTTACAGTGTTATTGCCTCTGGTTTTGATCAAATTTTTATTTACAATGTTTATTAAACCATAAAACACAGAAAAACACAGAAAAAGTCAACATTTAAAATTTGACCAATAATAAATTATTAAATTGTCAAAGTTTCATGAATTCAAGAGATTGGACATCCTTTTTGATTAATAAAATTTAAAATGGAATCCAGGAAAATGAAAACTTTAAACACAGAATTTGTGAAAAAAATCAAGTGGATTAACCGTACAAAGAATTAGTTTGAAATAAAGTGTTGTCAGCGTTGTTCAGTTGAACGCCGATAAACTGAACCACTTCGTTCATCCAAACACAACCTATATGATGGAGATTAATCATAACATAAACACAATATTATAATGTGTGAATTAGATTGTGTAATTGTGCCGTAACAACAAATACAGATAATCAATCTTCACATCCTGTCAGTAAATGTGAAATACATCTTCTAAAATGTTTGCTCACACAATTTTGCACATTATCTTTAACTTTATAAAATGATACTGTTGTTGACGATGTGTCATTAGAGTCAGTCAGATGTATATTGACTATAATAACTGAATGTGATGAAAAGAAATAAATAGTGTAGAAGTGAGCAGATGATTTTGTGTGATTCTGAGGGTGGGTGGTGCTCCCGATATCACTTTAATGTAGTTGTTTTCAGACTTATACAAGGATTGATGTTGTGTCAGAGGTGTTGACAGAGCCATTCGTCATTCTGACCTGAGGAGAGCCGTCTTTTTAGGTCTTAATAACACTTCGGCTCTGTTACAAAACCTAGCGAGTTATCAAAGACACTCCTGATGCAGCGGCCGTTCCTGACGGTCACGCTGCGTATGAATTATTTAAATGAGGAATATTGTGAAGAAACTCAAGATGGAGTTCAGAAACACTGACACTGATATAGAGAAGAACTGGAACTTTGCAGAGCTTTTTTCATGATCAAAAAGCAACATTACGCACTAAAGACAGATGGAAACAAGCAGAACAGAGCTTCTTTAATAAAGTGTTGCTCATGAGCTTTAAACTTGATCGCCACAAAACGAATCGGTTGATAACTGTACCTGCTGGGCTGAGAATAAGAGTTCAAATAATGTCATTAAAATGTTTTATGTCTTTGAAAACCCCATTGAGCGTCTCCCATTGAAGCAGTCGAGCACATGCTCTCTTTTCTCAGAAGTGTTTTGTTAACCATATCTGCGTGTTGTTACGATCGCATCGGTGTAAAGCCAGCTGTGTTATGTTTACAACGACTCTTAGTTAAACATATTTGTCTTTCATCAAGAGGCTTAAACCTCCTAAACTTCCTTACAAGCGAGTACGTCTCTTCTCATTCATGGATTTACTGTCTGCGGGCCAATGTTTAGATTATTCACCTCTCTGTTTCTGCTCTTGGAACTGTTTTGACCTTGATTTGATTTTAAGTAGGCCAGTCTGTGGAGAAACTCAACACTAATAGAGTTTAATCAAGCCTCTACGGACACAATGAAGATCGAGTCGCCGTTGGCTAGTAAATGCTTTATTTCACTCGCCAGACTTTTTACATGGAATGCAAGAACATTGCAAATGAAAAAAATATAATATAAATATAAAATATCAATTTCAGACACTATTAAAGTGAACTAAACAGTCTGTAACAAAATAAGGACAAATAATCAAACTACAAGCAGCAATAATAAAAGGACAAAGATGCAAATGAAATAAATTTTCTTTTTCAGGACGATCTGACAGTACAGATTAGGTACAGAAATTGAATCATGTAATCAAATGTAAAATTAAACATAGATGAATCCTTATTAAAGTTACAAAAGTTGTGATTATTTTACAGTGAGTCATGTGCACAGTATCAGTGTATTGGATCCGTGCATTATATCTTAAAGTGACAGCAGCCTAAAATTCCTGCTGCTGTGTTTTTATTGTTAATCAAACATGTTCACATGTTCATGTTCAAGAAATGACAGCGGCTATAGCATTTCTAATGTAAAGAAGTGGCCAAATATTAAAGATTAAGTGGAGATTTGAATTAAATGTCGTTTGGTCAATATTAAACAAGGATTTGATCTGCTGTAAAGTGTAACAACAGAAGGCCTTTGGCGCCCTCTGCAGGCATCTGATATAATACATAACATACATAAGATGATTGTTTATATTATGTATATTATGTACTTTAACAGTTTTGTTTTATATAACCATATGATTACTTGCTTTTGATACTTTATTTGAAAAAAATAATATTGCCTCATTGTTTTTATATATGTACTTTAAGTCATTTTACAGGCTTATGTCTTTGCTTAGGTATATTTTTATTACACACACACAAAAATCTGATCACTCGATTAATCATCAAAATATTTGGCTGATTACTCAAATAATTTTCAAAATAATTGACTGGTTACTCAATTAATCATCTAAATAATCGACCGATTACTCAATTGCCAAATTAATTATTAGTGACAGCTGTGTGCATTATTGTTATGTATTTTTAGTCCTTATATATATTGTATATAACTGACCATTAAATTAAAGACAGAGCATGATGTTTCTGTCCATGCATCAGTAACTGTACACAGGCTGAATACACACTAATATTAATATTATATCATTAATATTATATATTTGAATGGCATATTAAATTTCCATCCAATTTTAACATAAACTAATAAACTTAAAGGGTTAGTTCACCCACAAATGAAAATTCAGTCATTAATTACTCTCCCTCATGTCGTTCCACACCTGTAAGAACACAAATTAAGATATTTTTGATGAAATCTGATGACTCAGTGAGGCCTGCATTGAGAGCAAGATAATTAACACTTTCAATGCCCAGAAAGCTACTAATGACATGTTTAAAACAGTCATGTGACTGCAGTGGTTCAACCCTAATATTATAAAGCAAATAGAATACTTTATGTGCGGCAAAAAAAAACAAAAAAAAAAACAGCCACTTTCAAACAAATTGTGATTTATTGATGATAAATATACAAACCTGGTTATTGTGTATTTAAAACACAATCTTACCCATTTAATTTATGTATGCATCACATTAACAATATGCATCACATTTAGGTTAATAGTTGGTTTATGTGAAAACTGTATAATACAAATTGTGCATTATGCATGTCAAATACATAAATCCTAAATTTAGGCCTAAATATTTTTCAGTGTATTCAATCTACACAAAACCTGTTTAAGCTTGCAGTCAAGACTTTGTTTGCCATAATGAGCCGTTTCTAATTTAGTCGAGTGCCGTTCAGGATTAAATCTGCTGATTTACTATGATGGCTCATTCTCCAGCTCACAAACACATGAAGCAGAAACGCGAGTCTTCTGTAGATCTGATATCTTCACAGCGTGAGCGACCCATATATAACACTAGAGCTGCCATTAAAGATTGATCGCCTCCTATAGTGAGCGATCACATGACAGTCATTCTCTAGTGTGAGTGAATGTGTTTCTAGATGCGTTTTATCACCGTATTAGCCGCTTTCAGCACCTGCAGATGTGCCGACAACTCTACAGGAGGAAATCAGTCTGTTTCATCAACAATATGCCAAACTCTTACTATTCAAAACATGCTGTCCGTATTAAGTTTCATTGCGTTAAATTTGTGTTAATATCCATTGCATCAAGCAACAAAAACTAATCTCTGTTAGTCGGAATCAAACTTGTGAGCAGTAGAAATGAAGCAGTGATGGTGAGGCGATGAGCGCTGATAGCTGTCAACTCACGATTACAGCTCATGGCGACTGATCTAACAGTGTTCTGGCAGAAAGTGTTTGGAAATGTTGGGCGTTTTATCTGTTCTCACGGGTCCAGATGGAGCACAACTGATCCTGGCACCGGACGACAGTGCCGTAATCTCCTCTGAAGCCTTCAGGGGCCACATCACTGCTCCTTATCTTCAAGCGACGCATGGGAGCGAAAGATAGGATCGTCCCCATGTTTGGGTTTTCCACTGTTTTTAGGCTAGTTACAGATAAAGGTAAAGGTTTTAAACCATGACTGTTTAATTATCTCCACCTATTGTGGGTTGTCATTGCAAACTGCATATTATGGATTGTTGTCAGCCCACATAATGTTTTAAATGCAGAATATACGCCATCCACAAATGATTGCTCATATGAAATCTATCATTTTCCCGTGGTGTGATTTAGCCTTTAGCTAGTGCACACAGTAATTAGTGGTGTTTGCTAAGGCAAGGCTCTCTATTACTGCTGCTCATAGTGTCGGTCATGTGATCAAACCTCTAACAGTATGTATTAAACATTGTGTGGCGACGTTTACATCACTGTGAAAAAATCCAACTCGCAAAAATGTTTACAAAAGTAGCTAGAGTCAGTTATTTTGAACAAGAATATTCTAAAAATGTTTCTAACAAAAGTTGTTTCATTGACCTTACTTAGACGCTCAAGTATTTGGTAAAGACTTTCCAAATGTTGTCCCAGCATTCCAAACTGAGTCATCAGAACAAACGATTTTACTCTTAACAATGTTTTGCAATTTTTTTTTTTCTATGTATTCAGGGAAATATGTTTGTGTTTAATTTTAAGAGGTAAGTAATGCCCATATCATGTAGTTGGAAATCAAACATAAAGGTGAAAAAATGTTTGCTCAATGCTAAACAATTTTTGGTTGCTTTGACAAGAATGAAAAAAATCAGTAAACTGTTATTTATTAGATCGCTTGTTTCAACATGAAACAAAGATGAAGATGCTAAATTGAGCACGATTATAGGATATCTCAAACGGCGAGGGATTAAAATAAGGACAAAAAAGGGAAACAGGAAGGGTCTCATATCTGGTAAAATCATTGTTTGATTTAAATTAAATTAAGATTGCATGATCGGTAATTGACCCTGAATGAATTTAAATGAATATACTGACATCTCTGATGTGTGTGTCGAGTTTCATTCAATTTGAAGCATGATGAGAGTCTCAAAACCCCCCAAAAAGATGATTAATGTTTGACATGTTGCCGTGGAAACAGTATTTAAGATATCAAGAATCCTTTCTCACGTCTACATCTGCTGTGTTATTGACTGTCTACATATTCATTTAAAAAAATATTCCGAGTGCCATTAAAAGTTTTATGATTATGAATATGACCAAAACAGCAATTTCCAGCCTCTAAATTTATTGAGAACATATATTACACATTATGAGCAGAAACCTCAGCACACGGAATTGGATTGGATGGCAGATATTAAGCCTTTTGAGAAGGGATCGGTATTTCTGGAGTCCGACATCCCCAGAAACATTTAAATGAATACGGATATATCTGTGGAGACATGGAAATCATGCATTGACAATATTCTTAATAGTTTGGGTCTAATGCAATTTAAAGTCATTCACAGACTCCACTTCTCCCAATGAAGGTTGTCTAAATTCTCTCCAGAGATATCACCTTTGTGTCCAAAATGTTCAGCTGCAGAAGGGACACTTAGCCATCAATTCCTCATGTGTCGCAAGCTCGACACCTTCTGGAACTTGTTGTTTGGTGATCTTTCTGAGGTATATAACAGAACTATAAAGCATTGTTTGGTGTGGTGTACGAATATGAAGCACAAGCTGTTTCCTTGTGCATGTTACTTGCAAAATGTCTGATTTTGCAACATTGGAAGTCTGAAGCAGTACTTAAGTTTGATATGTGGACCATGGACAAGATTTTGCATTTGGAAAGAATTCATTTTATTAAGGAAAGGGAAGAGCATGTTTTACTAATTTGATGGGCAAATCTGCAGATTGTGCTGGTGCATAACAGTTGCTGTAACATTTTTACTCAGATATCTTCTTGTGTTGTTGTCATTGTTTGTTTTTATTGTCCCTGTCCTTTAAGTATGCAACCACCATATGTAAGGAATGGTATTATAAAACAATTAATTAAATGGAAAAAAAAAAATGTTGGTGCTGGATGGCAGCTTAAAAATAAAACGCTGGCAGGGAGAGAGTTAATGTGTTCTTCAGAATGTAAAAACATCTAGTGTGCTCCACTTTTGCCCTGGCATGACAAAAAACAGTTGTGAAACTTGAGAAATTTCATGGACTAAGAAGGTCCAATGTCCGTTTCCAATAGTATAGCACCAATAGTATGATGCAAAATCCGAAATGTTTCGCCTCATGTGAAAATGGCAGATTCCTATTAAGACGCCCGCAGAGTTTCTCCGTGCAGTGTTAAGCTTGACGGCACACTTCATTCTCAGTGACCAAGAAAAATTGGATACACCATCCCAGAAGTTTGGCCTCCTCAGCCTTCCTGAGCTCTTTTGATAAACTCAGAGCCACTGGAGCCGTCAGAAGCTCATATTGTGTTCCTCAGGACGAACGCACATCAAAACGACCAAACAAAGATCATAACTGTGCAGAAGTCGTCGGAGCAGGATCACCTCTCGTTCTGCGGTTAGGGCTTATTCTCTGGAACAAGAGCTTGTGTTTGATCTGGGGTAAAGCTCCCCTAAAAAGCTCCTCTCTGGTTTCAAATGATTTGCCCTCGTCTTTGAAAGTCTTCCAGTCTTTCTCATTAAAAGATCTTTTTCTCAAATCCTGGCTTTAAGGAGGTCTAGAGTGTGTGTGTGATTTCCAGTCTGACCACACTTCAGCGGCTGCTCGTCACACTCGTAATTAAACGGGGCAGGTTTCTGCCCGCACACGCCCTGTGTAGGGTTTCTGTTTCTTACATTTGATTAGCACCCTCGACTCGGCTGTATCTCACATTCAAGCGTCCTCTCAGAGATGCTGCGATAAACTCAACTGCACCTGCCAAAGCAACATGTGTGGACGTATAGCCTGTGTACATGTTTAGACCTGCTGCACCTCCAGATATGACATCTGAAACACACCTGGCTCGTCCTCCAGAGCACATCAAACCATACGTTCCATGTGATAGTGTGCACAAACACAGGCGCTCAACACATGTGCACTAGGAAGTCCAGTGTCTGCGTTTTTTCTCCCCAGAAGTATCTCCTAATCCACAGATCTGATATACACATGCTATTTCTTTCCCTGCTGTTTACGTTCACAGACGTAACCCACTGTGTTTGTGAACTTTGTGTGTTTTTGACATAACTCGCAATAAGATGTGTAAGAGAAATCAGTTTAATACTCACGGGACGTGCCATCTGACAGCCAGCTTTCTGTGCGCGTGCTTCGGAAAACCACATATCAGAAGTTTAAACTGATATTGCTTTAAAACGCATTCAGAATATAATTTTCATGATGATGAAGAACTGCAATGCCGAGTGTGACCGCGATAGAGATGATAATCGCAACCAAACAGATGTTTTGTTCGTTTTTGGAATTCATTTGAAAAAACGCAAGGTCTATAGACGCATTTTAACTTGAGTGCCGCGTTTTTAGAACGCAATGTCAAGCGCGAGACGCTGCAAAAGATGCAAGACGCGAACGCAACGGTTTTGCACGTCCGTCTAGCGCGTTTACATAGAAAAAGAATGGAAAAGTAGTGCTTTGGAATGGAAAAACACGTTTTGTGTGAACGGCCCCTAACTGAGGCTGTACAGGCTCCGCCCTCTTCTGGAAAGGGGGTGGGGAGCAGCGGCTCATTTGCATTTAAAGACACATGCACGAAAAAAGCATGTTTTTGCTTCCAGTCAAAAAACAAGCTATAATAAATGATCTGTGAGCTGAAACTTCACAGACACATTCTGGGGACACCAGAGACTACATCTTGTAAAAGGGGGATATTAGGTCCTCCCTGCGGTTTTCCGCCAGAAACAAGAACAGCAGAACTGTACCTTTATTTTTTTATTGCATTTAAAATCACAATGGCAATTTTTATCAGAACAATCACAATTACATTTTTCTCCAACTCGTGCAGCCGTCGCCTCACTTTCATTGTTGCTTGAACATTCTGTTAAACATCTGATTTTGTGGTTTTGAGCTCATCTGAAAGATTGATTAAACAATGAGAGAATTTTCACTTTGAGATGAATGTTTCCTTTAAAACTTCTCAAGGCAAACCACCCTTTTTTTCCTTCTGGTGGGAAGAAAGCTCGCTCCGGAAGGTGCGGGACCCTAAAATTGCCTTTCCCTTGATATGTGGGGCAGGAAATGTGTCACAGAGGGAGATAGAGCCAGGATGGGGGCCTCCATCTATCCCAGCAACAACAAACCGCAGCTGCAGCTCGCTACGCCACCACACCCTAGAGAGACGCACTTTGTTTTGCTAGCTGGTATTTATGTGAATCTGCTTGACGCTGAGAGAAGGGAAGAGCACCAGAAAGACTTCCTTCTGCGCTCGCTAGTTTTAGGATATTCACTTCCTGCCTGCTAGTTTCTCTGGTCTACTACAGTATACTTACAGTAGAAATGAGTTTGCTTCCATAAAGGCTTCTATGCTGTGTGTGTGTGTGTGTGTGTGTGTGTGTGTGTGTGTGTGTGTGTGTGTGTGTTTATGGCTGTGTTTTGGGCTAAAGTGAGTGACTCATTCTCCTGAGGGAGAGTAGAGATGTAGAAATGAGTTTTGGAGCTGGCGAGGGGAGGAGTTTCACAGATGTCAACAGATCAGCGAGGAGGGAAAAACCCAACCCGTCTCCTGCAACCGGTCTGGAAAACTTCCCCTTCCACGTCGGCCTGTGAGGAGAGAAACCTCCGGCTTTCACTAGCAGGCCTCTTCTGCTGGTCATGTGGTCAGAAGAAACTGCAGTAACATGACGTCTGATGTGACAACATCAACATGAATTGAATTTGAATTTGAAATTAAACAGCTATAAAGAGTTATAAAGTCAGAATTGCGAGTTATAAAGTCGGAATCGCGAGTTATAAAGTCGGAATTGTGAGTTATAAACTTGGAATCGCGAGTTATAAAGTCGGAATTGCGAGATATAAAGTCGGAATTGTGAGATATAAAGTCGGAATTGCAAGTTATAAAGTCGGAATCGTGAGATATAAAGTCGGAATTGCGAGTTATAAAGTCGGAATCGTGAGATATAAAGTCAGAATCGTGAGTTATAAAATCGGAATCGCGAGATATAAAGTCGGAATTGCGAGTTATAAAGTCGGAATCGCGAGATATAAAGTTGGAATTGCGAGTTTATAGTCGGAATTGTGAGATATAAAGTCGGAATCGTGAGTTATAAAGTCGGAATCGCAAGATATAAAGTTGGAATTGCGAGTTATATAGTCGGAATCATGAGTTATAAAGTCGGAATCGCGAGTTATAAAGTGGAAATTGTGAGATATAAAGTCGGAATTGTGAGTTATAAACTTGGAATTGCGAGTTATAAAGTCGGAATCGTGAGATATAAAGTCGGAATTGCGAGTTATAAAGTCGGAATTGTGAGATATAAAGTCGGAATCGTGAGTTATAAAGTCGGAATCGCAAGATATAAAGTTGGAATTGCGAGTTATAAAGTCGGAATTGTGAGATATAAAGTCGGAATCGTGAGTTATAAAGTCGGAATCGCGAGTTATAAAGTGGAAATCGTGAGATATAAAGTCGGAATTGTGAGTTATAAACTTGGAATCGCGAGTTATAAAGTCGGAATCGCGAGTTATAAAGTCGGAATCGTGAGATATAAAGTCAGAATCGTGAGTTATAAAGTCGGAATCGCGAGTTATAAAGTGGAAATCGTGAGTTATAAAGTCGGAATCGCGAGATATAAAGTCGGAATTGCGAGTTATAATGTCGGAATTGTGAGATATAAAGTCGGAATTGTGAGTTATAAACTTGGAATTGCGAGTTATAAAGTCGGAATTGTGAGATATAAAGTCGGAATTGTGAGATATAAAGTCGGAATCGTGAGTTATAAAGTGGAAATCGTGAGATATAAAGTCGGAATTGCGAGTTATAAAGTCGGAATTGTGAGATATAAAGTCGGAATTGTGAGTTATAAACTTGGAATTGCGAGTTATAAAGTCGGAATCGCGAGTTATAAAGTGGAAATCGTGAGATATAAAGTCGGAATTGTGAGTTATAAACTTGGAATCGCGAGTTATAAAGTCGGAATCGTGAGATATAAAGTCGGAATTGCGAGTTATAAAGTCGGAATTGTGAGATATAAAGTCGGAATCGTGAGTTATAAAGTCGGAATCGCAAGATATAAAGTTGGAATTGCGAGTTATAAAGTCGGAATTGTGAGATATAAAGTCGGAATCGTGAGTTATAAAGTCGGAATCGCAAGATATAAAGTTGGAATTGCGAGTTATAAAGTCGGAATTGTGAGATATAAAGTCGGAATTGTGAGTTATAAACTTGGAATCACGAGTTATAAAGCCGGAATCGCGAGATATAAAGTTGGAATCGCGAGTTATAAAGTCGGAATTGTGAGTTATAAAGTTGGAATCGAGAGTTATAAAGCCGGAATCGCGAGATATAAAGTTGGAATCGCGAGTTATAAAGCTGATATAATGTTTTTGTCAGGAATGGAAGCTCTTTCAGGGCGTGTTGGTGTCAGAACCAGAAGCCTTGTTTACCTGCTGGATGACAAACTCATCTGCTGAGAAGACTTGATGAGAGTTTGTTATGGGAACACCTGGCAAAATGACCTCTGGGAGCTAATTTGCTTTGCTCTGTATCTCATTTATCCAGGACTGTTGGGCTCTTTCCATGAAGGAATGGCATGTTCCCAGCTAAAGCTCAGTGTGTTCCTTCCTGGGACATGAAGACAAAAGCAGCGCTCCATACCAACCCAACCAAACCAATGGATGTGCCGACACAGTCGTTCCTGGACTCGTTCCTCTACTTCCATCTTGGCATGAACAAATAAGGCCTCCTCTGTCAAAGCAGCTCCCGCCGTGACTCAAACGTTAAGGCTTTGATGCCATTTCTTCTAAATGAATTGCCAGTATGAGAAGGATCACATTATGTGTCCTGGTTGATTTGAACAGACATGATTTGTCTTTTTATGAGCTCTGTTACTGCTCATGTATCTCCGGTGCTCATTTTTGCCCTTTAGCGATTCCAAGAGAAATAGTTAGTCCGAGCTGGAGTGATTGAGTGGAGGCGGGGACTAATTTACATATTAATGGTTCCACGAATACCAAATGAAGCAACTATTTGAAGACATGAAAAAATATATTTTTACAGGAAAAAAATGTTTAAATGTGTCATTTTGGTGATCAAAGATGAGTTTTAAGGGATAAAATTGACTGCGGAGGACTTCTGTTTCAATCTAAAAAATATCTATCAGTATCTGTCCCAGAATGAAGCTTGTTCCTCCAGCTGAATCTCCTCATTCAAACACCTGTGTGCTTCAGACCTGACCTGACATGTTCTCCAGCAGCTGAACTGCTCCAGATTTCATGCAAAAGCTTTGTTTGTCCTCCGGCAACCCAACAATCCAGCAAAATTACAGCTCTTCTAGCTCCAGGACTCATCTTTGTTTATACTAATATCATTTTAAATATTTCACTGTTTGTAATAATTAAACCAAGCTGTCACTGTTACAGGTAACTCGTCCTTCATCCATAACTGGCTTATTTTACAGTTCTGCTGGAGATCTTTCCATATTGAGATGATTGTGTTGAGGATAATGAAAAGCATCTTGACTCGAGTCACATTAAAGGAATATCATGTTTAGAGATGAACTGGCCAAGCAAACCCACTGAGGAATATGGAAGCTTGTTTCCGCCATGAAATAATAAAAAATGAAATTGTAACTTTTTATCTCACAATTCTGACATTTTTTCTTGGAATTGTGTGATATAAAGTCAGAATTTTGAGTTATAGAGTTGGAATTGTGAGTTATAAAGTCGGAATCGTGAGATATAAAGTTGGAATCGTGAGTTATAAAGTCGGAATTGCAAGATATAAAGTCAGAATCGTGAGTTATAAAGTTGGAATCGCGAGATATAAAGTCAGAACTGAGAGATATAAAGTCGGAATTGTGAGTTATAAAGTCGGAATCGCGAGTTATAAAGTGGAAATCGTGAGATATAAAGTCAGAATTGTGAGATATAAAGTCGGAATTGTGAGTTATAAAGTCAGAATTGTGAGATATAAAGTCGGAATTGTGAGTTATAAAGTCGGAATCGCGAGTTATAAAGTGGAAATCGTGAGATATAAAGTCAGAATTGTGAGATATAAAGTCGGAATTGTGAGTTATAAAGTCGGAATCGCGAGTTATAAAGTGGAAATCGTGAGATATAAAGTCGGAATTGTGAGTTATAAACTTGGAATCACGAGTTATAAAGTCGGAATCACGTGATATAAAGTTGGAATTGCGAGTTATAAAGTCGCAATTGCGAGTTATATAGTCGGAATCACGAGTTATAAATTGGAAATCGTGAGATATGAAGTCGGAATCGTGAGATATAAAGTCAGAATTGCGAGTCATAAAGTCGGAATTGCGAGTTATAAAGTCGGAATTGTGAGTTATAAACTTGGAATCGCGAGTTATAAAGTCGGAATCGCGTGATATAAAGTTGGAATTGCGAGTTATAAAGTCAGAATTGTGAGTTATAAACTTGGAATCGCGAGTTATAAAGTCGGAATCGCGTAATATAAAGTTGGAATTGTGAGTTATAAAGTCGGAATTGTGAGTTATAAAGTCGGAATTGTGAGATATAAAGTTGGAATCGTGAGTTATAAAGTGGAAATCGTGAGATATAAAGTCGGAATTGCGAGTTATAAAGTCAGAATTGTGAGTTATAAACTTGGAATCGCGAGTTATAAAGTCGGAATCGCGTGATATAAAGTTGGAATTGCGAGTTATAAAGTCAGAATTGTGAGTTATAAACTTGGAATCGCGAGTTATAAAGTCGGAATCGCGTGATATAAAGTTGGAATTGCGAGTTATAAAGTCAGAATTGTGAGTTATAAACTTGGAATCGAGAGTTATAAAGCCGGAATCGTGAGATATAAAGTTGGAATTGTGAGTTATAAAGTCGGAATTGTGAGTTATAAAGTCGGAATTGTGAGATATAAAGTTGGAATCGTGAGTTATAAAGTGGAAATCGTGAGATATAAAGTGGAAATCGTGAGATATAAAGTCGGAATTGTGAGTTATAAACTTGGAATCACGAGTTATAAAGTCGGAATCACGTGATATAAAGTTGGAATTGCGAGTTATAAAGTCGGAATTGCGAGTTATATAGTCGGAATCACGAGTTATAAATTGGAAATCGTGAGATATGAAGTCGGAATCGTGAGATATAAAGTCAGAATTGCGAGTCATAAAGTCGGAATTGTGAGATATAAAGTCGGAATTGTGAGTTATAAACTTGGAATCGCGAGTTATAAAGTCGGAATCGCGTGATATAAAGTTGGAATTGTGAGATATAAAGTCGGAATTGTGAGTTATAAACTTGTAATCGCGAGTTATAAAGTCGGAATCGCGTAATATAAAGTTGGAATCGTGAGTTATAAAGCCGGAATCGCGAGATATAAAGTCGGAATCGTGAGTTATAAAGTCGGAATCGCGAGTTATAAAGTCAGAATTGCGAGTTATAAAGTCGGAATCGCAAATTATAAAGTGGAAATCGTGAGATATAAAGTCGGAATTGTGAGTTATAAACTTGGAATCGTGAGTTATAAAGTCGGAATCGCGTGATATGAAGTTGGAATTGCGAGTTATAAAGTCGGAATTGCGAGTTATATAGTCGGAATCACGAGTTATAAATTGGAAATCGTGAGATATGAAGTCGGAATCGTGAGATATAAAGTCAGAATTGCGAGTCATAAAGTCGGAATCGTGAGTTATAAAGTGGAAATCGTGAGATATGAAGTCAGAATTGTGAGATATAAAGTCGGAATTGTGAGTTATAAACTTGGAATCGCGAGTTATAAAGCCGGAATCGCGAGATATAAAGTCAGAATTGTGAGTTATGTCCAATTATGAAGGAAAATACTTTTTTTCTCAGAATTGTGAGTATATGTCTCACAAGTCACAAATACTTTTTTTTTTTTTTTTTTTTTTGTGGCAGAAACGAGCTTCCGTAGAGGATCAAATCCTAATCCTAGAAAGAAGTCAGTTATGTGAATTATGAAACAAGCCTGCAGATTCATACATCAGATTCAGTGTTATTTTTATTTTATCAATATTTGCAGTTAGCTTTTATTCATTTACTTTGTTTTCATGTTAATTTTAGTTAAATTTAGTGATTTCGTTATTTCGTTTTTGTCATTATACAGTAACATCATGGGAGCACAAGACTGGATGAAGCAAGAGTTTTGGTTTCAGTAGAAGATCCACTCTTTCTCTCTCTCTGGTTTTGGTTGTTCTTTGATTTAAATCATGATTTTCTTGTGTTTCTGAAGTGAGACGTGTTCAACTACAGTAAACTGAGTGCAAAACAATTTCAGATTTGATATTCTGAGCGACTGGAAATATTATAATAAAGTGAAGCTCAAAGAGTTGAAATGAAGTCAGTGTGATTGGACAGACATATGTTTGAGGATGTTATCGCTTCATAAACCCTCGTCTTGATATCGCAGGACTCGTCTGCGCAGGGTTTGTGGAAGCTTCAGTCAGAATGAATGAATGAATGAACGGATGGATCCACCTGACGCGTATTTGAATGTGTGCTTTTGGTTTCGGAGCCAGCAACCGTACTTCATAGTTTGTTCATGTCTTGTGTCTTCTAAAGCAAATATGATTTTTATAATGTTTGTCATTGTGTGAATCATGAATCAGAAGCTGAAGGTCTTTGAGAGGAACACGGATGGCAGTGATTTCATCTGCACTGGTTGTAATGACAGCTTCAGGTTAATGTGAGCGGGAAATGAAGATGGACTGTTTACACGTACGTTCTGCTCTCAGTCATGACTTCAGAATGAAAAGACTGGCAAAAAGCATTCTGCGTTAGGAAGACAAACAGAAGATCACGTGCGATTCAGTCAGCGTTAGATTAGAAGAATATTCCGTATGTTTTTCTCTCTCACACACACACACATCTCGAGGGCGAACGTATTGATGTGTGTAACATGTTTGACATGCGGTCACACGCCCATGCGTCGACTCTACAGCGCTGATATAATTGAATGATTCATGCACTACACTGTTATTAAGATGATTCGCGTAATTACAGCCCTAAACCGCTGCTACAGACAAAAGCGAGCGCTCACTGAGGCAGAGCAGTGGATAAAAAAAGAGTTAGGATAATAATATTTCACTGCTTTTACTGTAGTTTTGATCAAATAAACACAGTCTGTGACTTTCTGATTGTATTTCACACACATGACTTTCTCATACAGGCGTGTGTATACCCAGTGTGTGTTGTACAGCATCTGAGGGTCAGTAGTTTCACTCGTCCTCCTCTCACTTATCTCTCAGAGGTTTTGTTTTTTTTGACTTGGCGCAGACTTCAAAGTGACGAGCCGCTGAAGTTGTTTTTTTGTTCAGCTTTTATTAGCATGTCAATGACACGGAGCTTTTGACAGCCAGGTGTGCCGCAGAAGAAAGCGCCGCGGCCGCGTCTGGAGCGTTTGTCTGTTTTACATGCAGCGTGAGTTTAGTTCAGTCTTCAGACGCGTGTTTGCGAAGAGCTTTAGCTGTATGTTCAGATGTTCACGTGACGATAATTCTGCACACCTGCAGCATTAAACATCACAATCACACCGGATGACAAACTACATCAGATTCTCACTTCATTGTCTGATGATACTTAGAGTTTTGGATTATTTTATGTCATTGAAAGAGTCTCTTCTGCTCATCAAGGCTGCATTTATTTGATCAAAAATACAGTAAAAATAGTGAAATATTCATAATATTGAATAAATGCAGAAGAGACTCTTTCAGAAACATTATTGCAGACTGTTGACTGGTATGCATTTGAACATCTTTCTAACAGCCTGATCTCTTCTTCTGTTCTTCAGATCTGGGACATGAGTGACGATGACAGCATTTGAAGGACTCCGGGTCAAACTTCATTGGCCGTGACTTTCATGGCAGCTTGTCTGTGATCTTATACTCACTGTTAAGTGAACAGTCTCATGCACATGTATCTTTCATCATGTACTTGTTGAAATATTTGTCTTAAGCGTTCGCACTATATCTGTCTGTGGATCTGTCGGGATTATAGATGCCGTCATTAAAGAAACTGATGCAGCGATCGCTCTGGTCCAGTGTTGTTCTGTCCTGAAGTGAGCTCACCCAAAAAATGCACTCATGTCGTTCAAACCCACTCATTCATCTTTAGAACAAATGCATTTATTGTTAATGAAACCTGAGATTTCTGTCCTTCCATTGAAACTTTCATACATTAAAACATAGAAAGAGATCCTGAAATGAATCCGTATGAATGGAGCAGTGTTATTGATCACTGATGCTCAGATTAAATTTAGGCTATAATGTTTTATATATTTTGATCAATGCACAAACACAGCACATCACATCACATGTTAACAGACACTCAATAGTGAAGTTCATCTCAAGCAATCATATTTATTTGTAACATGAGAGTGTGAATTTTGGGTGAACTATCTTTTTTTAATGTGTTTGTCCACTGGACAGTTTTTGGGAAAACTTTCATAATATTATAATATATTATTACAGTTCCATCAGCCAAAAATATAATCATTTTAACAGAGTGTTAAATACGGCATCTTCCTTAATACTAATACCCCTTGTCCTAACCTAAGACCTACGGGAATTTTTTTTTTGTTTTGTTTTAATTTAGTATTTTTTTATGTCATTACATTGTTTAGAGCATAAGAAACAAACTGGAGAAAAAAAAAAAAACATTTTTGAAAAATTATATTTTAATTCATATGATATGCTGTGTCCACAGTGGACACCAGGACTCGGTTGTTTAAAAAAAAAAATGACATGTATAGGGAAAAACTTCTTTTTTTTACACAAATTTTTAGGTTTCAGGATTTCTTTTCTTTAACCCAACTTTGTCTAATGATTCTCAACTATGTTATGAAAGATATAACAGAATGAATTTATATACCATTTTACTTTATGCAATATGTGTGTAAAATGGCCATGCATGGGTTTTCCCATTCAATGCAATGTATCTGTACACTATCTAATTTGCATATTAATGTGTTCTTGGAGCAACATGTAATGAAACAGAAGTGTAATAATATAGTATGAAATCAATGTCTTGTTTTGTAAGTCATATTTTGATTTGAAAAAATTTGAGATGTTGATTTATACTATTTGAAAATTAGATTTAAATGATAATTACAAATTTGATCATTGTCATTTTTAAAGCAGTTGTCTTAAACCTCCAAACATTTGGGATCACTGAAGCCCTGAATGTGCTCTTTACTAAAATATAATGTCAGAGGGACCCCGGAGGTTAAAGCATTTGTGTGTCCTAGTGTCAGGGTCTTCAGAGGTCAGTGAACTGGACGATTGTGCTGCAGGTGTTTCAGCTCTGAACTCCTGGATCAGTGTCATCAGGAACTGGACATCCAGTCTCTCAACGTCTGCTCTACATCAATGCACTGTAAATGTCTAGTAACATGGGATTTTTCTCACAATAAACATGGACTATATTCACACAGTATGTGCTTGGTAATATTTGCTTGCTTTTATTCACTGAGGTAAGTGGGTTAATAATACCAACTCTGCATCCATGTGCTGGAATTACCATTATCATAAGTAGGGCTGTCACGATTCCTCGATTACATTTGAGTACTTGATTTTAAAACATCCTCAATTTCATTGTATCCGTGTCAAGTAACTGACAAAATACCGGAAGTGACTCATTCCATGAACGAGAATCCACAAACCGCATTATTAAAGTGTTTTCTAATGCTGCAATGATGTATTAAAACCATTCAAAATCATACTATAGCATAGTGCTATTGTGAATTCACAAAGGCTGCAATTTCATTAAATAAATATATGCCCTGCAGGTGTTATATTATATATATATATATATATATATATATATATAAAAATAAATAAATAAAAGTTTAAACCCTCGCTTGTGAGTTTACATGTCTTGATTTTGAATTAAATGTCATTTGGTCAATATTAAACAAGGATTTGATCTGCTGTAAAGTGCCATTGGCACCCTCTTCAGGCATCTTATAACACATAATGTACGTAAGATGATATACGACTATATGATTACTTGCTTTTGATACTTTATTTGAACCAAATATTATTGCCTTATTGTTGTATATGTATTTTAAGTCATTTTTAAGGCTTACGTCTTTGCTTGGGTCTATTACCAAAAAAGTACTCAATCGTCAAAATAATCAACCAGTTACTCGATTAAGCATCAAAATAATAGTCAGATTATTCGATTTATCGTCAAAATAATTCACTGAATACTCGATTAAGCACCAAAATAAAGTGACCGATTACTCGATTAGCATAAAAATACATCTGATTACTCGATTAATCGTCAAAATAAATCGTCCGTTTACTCCTCGATTAAGCATTACAATAAGTCTGATTGCTCTATTTATCGTTGAAATAATTGACTGATTACTCGATTAAGCATTAAAATAGTCTGATTACTCGATTAATCATCAAAATAACCAACCAATTACGTGTCGAAATAAGTCTGATTACTCGATCAAAATAATCGACCGCTTACTCGATTAAGCATGGAAATAAGTCTGATTGCTTTATTTATCGTCAAAATAATCAACTGATTACTTGATTAAGCATCAAAATAGTCTGATTACTAGATTAAATCGCCAAAATAACCAACCAATTACGTGTCGAAATAAGTCTGATTACTCGATAAATCATCAAAATAATCAACCAATTACGTGTCGAAATAAGTCTGATTACTCGATTAATCATCAAAATAAATCAACCAATTATTCGGTTAAGCATAGGGTAAGTCCGATTACTCGATTAATCAAAATAATTGACCGCTTACTCGATAAAGCAATCAGACTTATTTCCATGCTTAATTTATCGTCAAAATAATCAACTGATTACTTGATTAAGCGTCAAAATAGTCTGATTACTAGATTAAATCGCCAAAATAACCAACCAATTACGTGTCGAAATAAGTCTGATTACTCGATTAATCATCAAAATAAATCAACCAATTACGTGTCGAAATAAGTGATTACTCGATTAATCATCAAAATAAATCAACCAATTATTCGGTTAAGCATAGGGCAAGTCCGATTACTCGATTAATCAAAATAATTGACCGCTTACTCGATAAAGCAATCAGACTTATTTCCATGCTTAATTTATCGTCAAAATAATCAACTGATTACTTGATTAAGCGTCAAAATAAATCAGCCAATTACTCTAAGCATAAATTAAGTCTGATTACTCGATTAATCGTCAAATATAAATTGTCCGATTACTCGATTAAACAAAATAATCGACCGCTTACTCGATTAAGCATGGAAATAAGTCTGATTGCTTTATTTATCGTCAAAATAATCAACTGATTACTCGATTAAGTGTCAAAATGGTCTTATTTTGTTGATTTAAACGACATAATCATTGACGAAATAAGTCGGTTTGCTCTATTAATCACCAAAATAATCATTAGTGACAGCCCTAATTGCAAGATTACAGCATTCTCTGAGACCTTGTTATTGGCGGCAGGAAGACAGTCCAACTGAAACGCTACGTTTCTTGGCACATGCTCAGTAGCGCAGTCAGTTTATTGCATTGGGTTTCCAACAGTCATTCTGATATGGCATTAAAACAACAGTTTAAAAGTACTTTATCGTTAATGTTTTCCCAGGTGTATCACTCGCATGCATTTCTGGAGAGGGTTTTCTGTTCTCAAAGGATGAGCCTGAAGTCACGGGCTGTGGTTTAAGAGCACTTTATTGTTCATTGAGGCTACTTAAAAGTACAAAACAATGGCCTGCCAAAAGTTTGTTTTATTCCAAGGAGAAACAAGGCCATGAAATGAGGGTATAATACAGATTTACAAATCATTAAGTAGTACACTCGAGGTGCAGTGAAGTGTTTTAAACGTTGGTTTCTTGTCGTCGTTCTCCTGGAAGCGCACATCAAATAGAAAATATTGTTGCTCATATCCCAACTGATCATATTGGAGTGGATTGACTCGCGGTCGGTGAGACGGAGTCGGTTTGTTCAATTGTCTCCAGAGACAGTTGAAAGCCTCCGTTCAGAAGTGTGTCGAGACTCTGCTCAGTAGCCTTCGGAAATAATACACAAGTGGCTATTACACTAACGCAGTGTTTTCATAGAATAACTGTGTTCCTGCACTTTAACCTTAAACAGACAAAACCTACAAACAAAAAAGATCAACTTTTTTCCTCGAAAAAAAAAAAAAAAAAAAAGCATGATTACAATAAAGGACAAGGGAAAAATTAAATAGCTACATATCATTAACAAATTAATTGTTCCTCAAAAAATACCTACGATTTTTTTTCTCTGTACATTCGTTACGCACAGCGTAATGATGGTCTTATAGTTTCCTATATAAAAACTTTTTTTTGTTTTTCATTAAGTGATTTACCTACAGCGTGTAGGGTAACGTGTGTCACAAGCGGAGAGTGAGAAAGTGTCCTACCCAGTAAACTGGTAGTGAAATGTGTGTGACGGACCTCCGTAAACCCCGAAGGTCTCGCGTAGGATTCGACAACGTTGTGGCAAACACATGCAAAAGGAGCCATGAAGAAGTACTTCAGAAACGAGCGCGCGCACGTCGCCGACGATGAGCTCTTCTTCACGCGAGAATTTAGCCGTATCCAATGGTTCGACTGGGCCGATGGAATGTAAGGACGAGCGCAAGCGTCTCCTGCATCTGCAACCTCTTGTCTCGAGTTAGTAGCTATACTGAACACGGGAGAAAGTACAAGACCTGCACGACGTTCCCTGTCGGAGGAATGTGTTTTGTTTCGGTACAGGCGGACCGCTGGAAATCCAGGTCCGTTTCCACAGCTGAAAGCAGAATTAAGAGATGAAGAACAACGAACACACACAAAATTAGCTTGACGTTTCCGGCAGATTGTCAACGCTACAGTTGACCTGTCCATAGCTGCTAACGCTGCTTTTTCAGTCATGCAAAGCGACAGCATCCTGTACCACGGATTAATAACATACAAAACCAACCGTTAATATATATAGATGGCCTTTCCGGAGGCTGTTTTTCTCTTTTGTATCTGGCAGCTACCACAATGAATATTGAATAGAAAATAATAATATGGAGTACAACTGTACCAGCAGTAAGTTTATCTAGGACTGTTACTGACAAAAATAAAATCAAATCTGAAGAAAAGGCTAAAAAGTATTACGATTGAAATGTCTACACAATAATAGATACCAGCTATTTTAAAAACATGCACTTATAAGCACTAGTTTACCCTTAAACCATCTACTCTACTAAAACCACAGTGCCTGGGGAAAAAAAAAAAAAACAACGAATCCAAAACGACAAGAATGCCCACGTCTGCCGCAGTCCAGTTGTCAGCACCGTAGAGAGAAATGTCTGAAGCGAGAGCCGAAGCGACCGAAAACAGGTTCCCTCCCCCTTACGAGCGTTTCCTGCTGAAGCGATGTGAACCGCTTCCCAACTGTGTCACCCTCCTATACGTCTTCCGAACATCCGACGCTAAACTGACACCACCTCGATCCATCCATAGTGCAAAAGCAGTCCAGGCCTTCCGTTTCAAGTATACACATGCAGATTCAGGGTACGACCGGGAGAGAGCGTGAGAAAGACAGATTGGGTGCGATGGAAGAATGGCTTCTGGGTAAAAGGTTTGCATCAGCGGTTTCTTTGGTATCTGAGGCAGATGGTTAGATAAGCGCCTGGCTGATTTTGATCTCAAAAACCGAAAGGCTTCCTGCTCGACGATGCTGTTTATAAAGGTACGGGCATCCCATAACGCAACAGCCAAGCTAAAAGTATACTAGCAAACTTACAAACAAAAAGAATCGAAAGGAAAAAAATGCACGAAGAGCACCTCCTTGTCGTGCGTTCTTATGTACATAGCTATACATCAGCTCTGCTAAAACATGCATGGCTGCTTTGAGAGTGAAGCGGGCTGGAAGAGGCGGGACTGGGGTTCGCTGGTCCTCTTTTCAAGACACGAGGGAAGGGGAGTGATTGTGGTTGACCATGTGGCCGTTCGGAGAGGAGTCTGGGCTTCCGGAAGAGCCGCCCTTGGCCTTGATCTGCAGCCACGTCTCGCCCAGCGCCTTGGCGAAGTGGTCGTCCACCGAGCCGGTGATGGACACCGAGTTTGTTACGGGCTCGGGCTCCTTGTAGTTCTTGCCCAGGCTGCGACGGAAATGCTCCTCGATGACGGGGTCACAGGCGGTGTTCGCTGAAGGCACAGGGAAAGGCTGCTTAGTACAGATGTATTTTGCCAAAACACTTCCACCACAGATGATAAATGGCACTTTCCACAGGTAGGGTACAAAATAAGCATTCTTTAGGATGCTTATTAGGTGTTTAACTTTCAGAAAATCCTACTAAAAGTTGTTTGACTTTATTAAATTTACATTATTTTCTAGCAAGCAAGTTATAGCATTACAGTCATTTGCAGTGAAAATGTTCAGCTGTTCAGATCAGGATAATATGTGTCTCCTCCAGCCAGGTCCTAAAATTAACACTCACCAAGCGCCAAATGAGAGTAAAAATCGGTGTTGGCGGGGATGTGAAACGGTGTCACTTGCCAGTTGGCCGGTAACATTTCTATGGATCCTAACAAATTTAATGTTGGCGAGAACATGACCGTGAAAAATGCTCAGGACAGTTTACGGGTCAGTGCTTCATCACGAAAGTTTAAGCCTTGCAAATTGAAATATTCAAGCACAAAATGGAACTCAATTTGTTACTTGTGCGCTGTGTGGGAAGTTTTGTGTGCGGAAACATCCGAAGCACGTGCCTCAGACAGCGCACGAATACTGAATACTGAATTGAACAGACAAATTCACACAAAATTGTCAAATAATGCCCGTCTTTGCTGTGTATTCTAGTAAACGCAGTCGATTGTCTTAAGTGAACAGTTGAGAAAGACAATGCAGGTGTATCAGTATATTGGATCCGTGCATCTGTTGTTTGATTAACATTGAAAACAAAGAAAAACATTAATAATAGGACTGCACGATATTGGAATAAACTGACACAGTTTTCATACTGCAGAAAAACAAAATACCGCAATTTCACCAGATGACTTGAATTAATCTCTATTTGGATTTGCATTACCACCTTTGGTATGCATTATTAATTCAATGGCCCATTGTCAGTTATTCCTTACTTAATCTTTGTTCAAGCTACAAAAGGGATTTTCTCTTTGTATTTTGTTGTTTGATTAACATTAATGACACAGACAGCTGCAGGTATTTATAGGCTGCTGTCACTTTAAGACCGAATGCATGGATCCAATATAAATGATACACATCTGTTTTCTTTCTCAATAGTTTACGTTCACATAAGCCATAAATGACTGTTTATGAAGATACTTGACAAGATGGGCATTTTGACAATTTTGCATGCATGTGTCCATTTAGCACAAATAGATGCAGAAGAGAATGGAATTAGGTGTTCGTGTGCATCTCTCTGTGAGCGCAGATGCGTGCAAATTGAGTTCTCTTTGCACTTGAATGGTTCAAGCTGATAGGACCTAAAACATATGCAAATTATAAAACTTTCGCTCTATGATGGTTATTAGTAATCTACGTTTACTGTATAAGACTATGCAGTTATTTTACATTTGATTACTTTATTAAATTTCTGTACCTGAAAACTACTGTTAGACATACCTGAAAAACACCATCTTTGTTTGATTGTATTTGTGCTTTTGCTTGTAATTTGACTACTTTATTTATTTTTTTTCCCCTTATGACTGTTTACTTGTATTTAATAATGTTTTAAATGTATATTAGTTAGGTTAGTAGTTTTAGCCGTGGTATCGAAATTGGAATACAAAATTGTTAATTTTCCCATACAAGTGTGACACTGGAAGCATCAATTGATCCTTTCAAATTTAAAAATTTGTGCTACTAGAAGAAAGTGAATTTGCATTTCTCAAACAAAAAATTAAGTGAAGAAACCATAAAATATGCCTGGCAGAAAAATCTTCCAGTACAAGTGCACACTTCATGTGTGGTGTTTTTTGTGGTGTAGTGAATTTTTCACTGAAAAGTTTTTTTTTTTGAAAGTTCTCAAACATTCGAAAAATAAATATGTTGGTAACAGGGTGAAGTGGTTGATCTTGACTAATGCTGCCAATATTGCAATTTAAAGTAGAATAATTATAAAACCTGAGAAAGTAAACAGACTTAAATTATGTCACTTCCGGCATGTCAGTTACTCTATATCTGGTACAGGTAACAGGATTAAATGTTGTGTTTACGTCTAATAGTTCTCTCTTGTAAAGGGCATGGAATGAGTGTCATTATTAGAAGAAAAAGAAATAAGACATCCACCTGTACCCCATTCATGTCAAGTGCCATCTACGATCCAGAGAGGTTTGCCTGTACTTACAGTTGGAGGGTCTCCGATAGTTTGAAGTCAAGCTGGGTGAGCAGCCGTTGTGAGACACGGTGCAGTGGGTGAGGTTACAGTTACGGTTGTTCGCTGGGGCACATGTGATCACAGAGGGCCGATTCTGCACACACAACACACACTTCAGATGAGCAAGTGTCCAGACAAACAAACAGAACAACAACAACAGACTTCCTAAATTATAAATCACATCATGTTCATTCATTTAACCAGAAGAGAACAGAGCTGACTGATCCTGGGTTTTCAAGGTCTTATTCTCCATTTCTGTCACCTAAAGGAGTTTGGCTTCCTTGCCACTGACACCTTAAGACATTTAAAGGATTAGTTCTCATCATAAATTAAAATTTCCTGAATTTACTCGCCCCCATGTCATCCAAGATGTTTATGTCTTTCTACACGATCCCAGAAGAAGAATAAGAGTCTTATCTAGAGAAACCACTGGCCATTTTTTCAAAAATATATACTTTTTAACCCCAAATGCTCATCTTGCACTGCTCTGCGATGCTCCACACATTAAGTAATCCCATTGGAAAGGTCATGCGTAACGTAGGCGGAAGTACCGCAGTAGGGCCAAAAACTGGGATCATGTAGAGCTCTTTGAAGCTGCACTGAAACTGACATTTGGACCTTCAACCCGTTGAACCCCAGTGAAGTCCACTATATGGAGAAAAATCCTGGAATGGTTTTCCTCAAAAACCTTCATTTCTTTTTGACTGAAAAAAGAAAGACATGAAAATCTTGGATGACATGAGAATGAGTAAATTATCATAGTTGAGCTTTTTCCTGGAAATTGAATGTAGCCAAACATGGTTTCAGGGGAGTTTGATGAAACTTGCTTCTAAACGTCACCAACAATAAGGAGTTCTGCAGCTTTTAAATTGAGAAAAACAACAAAATAAAAAGTGAGAGTGTACTGAAGTTGTTACCTGCTGGCGCTCAACAGGGCTGACAGTAGGCGAGATGGCAACAGTGCGGCTGGCGTCCATGTTTTTGGTCAGTGCGAGAGGCTGGTCCATGGCCAGGCTGGGCATGTGGGCGTAGAGGTGACCACCAACGAGACTCATGGCGGGGGCGCCGAGGCGCTCTATGGGACTGCGGCTGCGATCCCGGGGGTCCTTGCGGTAGTCCCCATTGGCAGGCTTGCCTCTGCAAGAGAAACAAAGGAGGGATTGTACTGAGGCCCACGTCGAACGGCACAAACAAGCAGAGCTATTAATGCTGCATTCAGTGGGCCTGGCAAGAGCTACGCACCTCCCGCAAGCAGTCGCGATGGCTTGATAAGAAGGGTTTGTATGGAGTCAACATTGCTTATACTCAAGCATTCATTTAGTGTGCTCAACAAATAATCTCTATTATTTTAAAGAAAGTTTTGTTCCATTTGATCGAGGCTGTCAAACCTCGCCTCCAACTCTACATTAGCTCAGATCGCTGGTTACAAAAGGCCCTTTCCCACTACCGACCTCCTTTCCTGTTTTTCTTTTCCCCTTAAAAGAATAGACACACATGCAGCAAAGCCCAGAAGCGCTATTCCACCCTTCCGGAACGATCGGCCTCCTGTTGCCAACAGAGCGGAGGCCCAGCAAGGGGCCAAGTGCACTATTCAAAAGGCTTCATCTGTGCTTCACAGGAAGAGAACTTAATACCCTTCACCGGGCACACAAGAGAGCTGAACAACAGCACGGGAAGAGCGGGTGAAACTCTAATCAGGTATTTGAAGGAAATGCTTTCAATGCAGAATCTGTAACCTCAGTTTGGTGACCGTGGTCCACCTTCGGGGAGAATAAACGCTGTAGGTTTCGTCGAGGCTCAGCTGTGTGGGCTGCGATCCTTGAAATTGTCTGTTACTTGGCAACACAATTGGCAAGCGAAGCATCTGCAAGTAAACTGTTACGTCTACCGGAAATTACTGTCCTCACAATAACTAATGGAAAGCTGTGGAGGGAAATCTGTCAGAAACTACTCCCTTCACAATCCCTTCCTCAGCAAGATCAACTTTCACTGACCGTGTACATACGGTCCTAAAGAAGTTGAGATATCATGATGACAGCACCACAGCTGGAAGGTTACATATATAATATTGTTATACACACACAGTAACAAAAAAAAAAAAATAGCTTGGAAGTTCTGGACTCTGTTGACGGTCTTCAAATGATCCACAGAGGACAGACAGACATGCAAGTTTCATTGAATTTGCAGCGAACTATCAAGGTACTGTATATTGGTACATATGAAACTTCATAGCGTCCACCTTTAATTGTTCAGTGAGTTTTTGCAGGCAAGATCAAGTCATTCCAAAAGGAATCCACACAATTTCCCCACATATTCCAAGTTGGACTCATGGATTTTGCAGTGTAAAGCAACATAAAGCTTCTCTGTTTGAAAGAAAATTCTGTGATCCATACATCACCATTTTTGCCAATGGATCTTTGACGTAATTACACTAATGTAGCCGCACATTTACACCACAGCACAAGGACGTGAAGCTATATTGGCTTCAAGCTTCATATAATTAGCAGTAAGGTCAGATCGAAGAGATGCTGAATAATATTCAGAAAAACCTGCTGAAAGCCTCTTTACTCAAGATCCTTTGAAAACAAACAGCAAAGAGGTCTTTTCATGAGATCTTTCAGTTCCCTGCTATTCCTCTCTGATGTGAGCTAAATGCTCTGGCAATATTCCAGGAGTGCTTTCAAGACTCTTGCTCAGGAAAGAACGTAGATATTTGGGATTCTGAATAGTGTGAATCTACTTTCACATGAAGCTCTTGTGTATTTTGATGTTTCAGCACAGGGCTCAATATAATAGGGGTGGAATCAATTCACATCGATTCAAAAATTTCAAAAATCGATTTTCTAAAGCGTTACATTTCTTTAACTTTACAGTGCTAAAGTTGACACTTTAGAGAGTTATTAATCACAATAAGCCTCGAAAAAGGACTCATGCGGTGCTTGCACTGATGGAAACAGCCGAAGTGTGAGCGCAGATGTATGCGATCCCAAATTCAGTTCTTTCACAGCTTACTGCACTTGCATGGTAAAATAAACCCACAATTATGCCAAACTGTGTGGAGTATTCACATAAAAACAATGGTAACACTTTAGTATAGGGAACACAAACTACAACTTTTCCCTCAAACTAATTTACTGCTTATTAATAGTTAGTAAGGTAGTTGTTAAGTTTATAAAGTGGGTAGGATTAAGAAGGGAGAATAAGGTTATGCAGAATAAGGCATTAACAGGTGCTTAATTAGTACTAATAAATAGCCAATATTCTATGAATATGCACGCTAATAAGCTAGGACAAAATGGATGCGTAACAGTATATTAGATCAGTGCATTCATTTTTAAAGGGACAGCGGCCTCATAAATAGCTTTTGCCATCTGTTCCATTAATGTTAATTAATAAAAATCACTCACTGCTTTTTGACAGAATCACTTCTGCATCTTTAATATGAATCAATTTATATTTAATTCATAAAGTGAAGACTTATTTTTACATTTGATTAGTCCATTACGTAGTAAGAAATACATGTTAAATACTTTTTTAATTTGTATATTTTTGTTCTATTGTATTTGTCTTATTGTTTGTAATGTGCTTTCCCATTTTTAATATAAAAAATTAAATACAATTGCCTGCCTTGCTTTATTACAGAAGACTCAGTCATGTGTGTAAACTAGAATCAAATCTACACATATCGAATTGAAATTTGATAAAAAAAAAATAAATAAATAAATAAATAAATAATAAAAAAAAAAAAAAAAAATCGAGAATCGATTTGGTCAAATCTTGACCTTAAGAATCGAATTTAAATCATATCATGAGGTGCATCCCTACAAAATAATAGTAAATAATGTGCTAACTTACAGTACTGTGACAGTAACAGCTTTAGTATTCAAGAAGCAATCTTTGTGCCATTAAACTGGATGTGAAGGTAACATGGCTAAAAACACTAACTTGATCTGCAAGATCGTTTTCAATTCAGATATTATGTTTAATGTTTGCAGAAATAAATACGGAAAAAAGATCGATTTGTGGCTTTGAGAATCAATATTGAATCGACTACATTTTTTAAAAAACGATTAATCGAAAAATAGATGTTTTTGCCTGGCCCTAATCTTCACATTGAAACTGTACGCAGGATGAACGAGGTAGGCAGTCTGCTCCACACTTTACAGCAGTGAAGTGAACTCTACAAGACTCACTTTAGTCACAGATGCAGGCCAATAAAACTAGGGACATTTTCTCATAATTGCATTTCATAGCCGTGCGGCAAAACCTCACGAATCCACCACAGATCTTGGCAGGAAGATTTCTCTCTTATTTCTCCTTTAAGTCACTGGACCCTCGCCCACAAAGATACAGGAAACATCTGGGAGAAATCAAGGCAAGGAAGGCAGAACCACAGGATACAAACAGTCAGTACTGTGGAAATGGTGCTTCATCTGATAGAGCCGTCCCATACGCGCCGCTCAATATCAGCCATATTTCTAGCATTCTTATAACACCACAAGAGAACAAATCATTAGAAACATGCTTTAAAACATTACCCAAAGAGCTTTATTAATAGCGTGAGCTGTTTAACTAGTGTTACATTTATATAATGAATTCATTTACTTCCCATTTATAAACCTTACATGTTAAATGTGGTTACTGAAGCAACTAAAACATTTTGGCACATTGATTATTTTTGGCTCAGGTTTAGAAAGGAGCATCCAAAAAGGTAAATGGCAGTTTCAGAGTTTGGACCCGTTCCACACTGCGTGTAATCAGTTTAAAACCGTTTGGCTAACTTGCTTTGACAAATTATAATCCAAACACAAATGAGCCACTCATGTGTTTGCTTACATATAAAAGTTAGCAGAAAAACATTATTTTATAAACCCTAACCACACTGGCACTGCCTTTTCATGACTCTCCATTTGGCTGGCTATGGAAGCATGAGAAAGACACGGTCTCCAAGTTCCCAGCAGGAACACACAGGCGGCCGTGGATTATTCCCAGCTCCAGGAGAACCTTTGAAATCAGATGTCTGTCCTTACTTGCTTCTTACAGGGAGATTTAGGTCTCATATTGAAAGTATGGACTGCTAATGATAACCTTCTGTTGCATTTATGATCTACACTACTTAAAGTGGCCATATTATGCCCTTTTACAAAGTCTAGAGCAGGTTTTCCTGCTTGAATGTTGATTATTTTCCTCATATTCTCCAGTGTTGCAGCTCCTCTCTTCCCAGTCTGTCAGTAACGCTCTGTTTAGTTCCTGTCTCTATGAAGCCCCTCCTTCTGAAAAAGCACAATGTGCTCTGATTGGTCGGCTGGAGCAGTGTGTTGTGATTGGTGTTTGGGAAATGTCCCGCCCCTTACCATAACCGCCAGTTTATTCTTTATTCTGCCCCTTCATTCTGCGCATGAATTATTTAAATGAGGAATATTGTGAAGAAAACTCAAAATGGAGTTCAGAAACACTGAAATAGATTACAATAATAAGCTTTTTCCTGCTCAAACAGCAACATTACACACTAAAGACAGATGAAGATGGAGAAAAGCATAATAGCACTCGTTTAAACCTTCCTTTTGAAGATGGCACTTTCAGTCATTTGGTACAGCAGAGGAACTCTTATTTTGTTGTAGACGTCAACAGGGACCAGGGCAGGAACAGTGTGTCTTATTCAGCAGTGGGGCGTCTCCAGTGGGACAGGCCGGAGCAAGCTTCCAGAACGCAGTGGGCTGACCGGATAAGAGGCCCTTTGTTTTCATGGAAGCAGTGAAAATGAGAAAATGGCCCCCACCCTGACACCGAGCCCACTCGACGACAATATGTCTCCCGGAGTTTCCAGTTTTATTAGACCTACGAGGTTTCACTGGCAGCACTGAGGGAGCTGTATATGAAGAGTCTTATCTCTTTGCTTTAAACTGTTTAGTCTGGCACAGACAGATTGCAGTAAACTAACGCCTAGACAAACTTACAGATCAAAAACCAGCATAACATGAAACAACTCTAAACACTCATAGACAACCGACGCACGCTTCTAACAACGGAGGGCCAGAAATGCTTAAAATAACTTTCCAACTCTGGACAAAAGCTTATGGTGTGTAGAGACACAGGAAAAGTGATTTTCCCAGCCCCCACTCCTTCATTCCCTTCTATAGAAAAACAGCATCATGGAAACCTGAGCTGCTTCAGCCTGTGGTGTCCGGTGTCGCCCGCAAACTCCCAACCAAAACAATCAAGAGCGGCTCTTTCACCTCCATCCTGATCAAAATCACATGTCTGTGTGGAGCAATACAGAGGAAAATGAACAATTCAATCCTCAGTGTTCAAATATAAACGTATTCCTACTCTTGGAAAAGCGAGGAAACATTTTGCAGAAACTTTCCGGAAACTCAAAGCCTCTGTGCGACACGTTTTCAAAGTTAAAGGGTTTGTTCACCCAAAAATGAAAATTCTGTCATTAATTATCCGTTCATCTTCAGAACACAAATTAAGATATTTTAGAATGTTTTTTTTTTTTTATTTTTTTATCCTCCATTGAAAGCAATGAAATTAGAGTCATTCAGAAAGGTACTAAAGTCATCGTTAAAACAGTCATGTGACTGCAGTGGATCAAACTCAATGTTATGAAGAAACGTATTTTTGTGTGCACTATCAAAATTCTCATATGTATTTACGTTGCAGAGCTTCTGTGTTTATGTCCGAATACCGGCTCAGTATTGGCCAAAGCTGGTCACGGGATCAGCATGATGCATGCATGTGATGCTGACACAGGAGCCGGCCAATAATGAGTCGTCGTTCTGATGGAGAACCTGGAAGCGCTGGACGTAAACGACGCATGAGAATGACAGGGAAGAGAAGAGATTGTTGAATAAAGTTATTTTTGTTTTTGCGCACAAAAAGTATTCTCGTCTCTTCATAACATTAAGGTTGAACCACTGCAGTCACATGACTGTTTTAACGATGTCTTTAGTTCCTTTCTGGACCTTGAAAGTGTTGATTATATTGCCTATGGACGAGTCATAAACCTCTCAGATTTCATCAAAAATATCTTAATTTGTGTTCTGAAGGTCTTATGGGTGTGGAACGACATGAGGGCGAGTAATTAATGACGGAAATTTAATTTTTGGGTGAACTAACCCTTTAACTTCAGGGTCTAAGACAAACAAAAGACGTGTAAAAACAAACAAACCAATGTCTTTGGTTCACAAACACTTCATCACAATTCAACACTTTTACACAATTTCTAAAGTAAAATTACATTTTCTAATTATAATTATATTGTAAATTGTTTCTGCAGAGGTTTGCTAACAGTTAATAATGAAACACGAATAATTCTTAGATTAATAAAAAGCTGGAACTAAACACAATCCAAATCACTTGCACTTCAACAAAACCAAAACTTTGGCATTTTCATCAAAATAAAATGAGCAAGAGCAGCATTAAGGCCATGAACAGGATCTTGCCGTCAGTGACTTCAGAAGAGACGTGGGAAAGCGAGTGTTAAAGTTAGTGAAAAGGGAAGGCGTTGTAAAGAATCTGCAACCCTCAGCACTAGCAGGACCTCAACAGGCTTTTTAATCTGTGACAAGCTCTGACGGGCTGCCAAGATGAAGACTAAAGGTGATGATACACGGGGCAACTTTTTGAGCAATGTTGCCGAGCAACGTTGCTTGGGCACTTTCCCACTGAGAATGAGCAACAAATATATATCTGGATACGTTAGATCGGTCGTGGGCAATTTTTTGAGAACCTCCAATCAGAATGTTAGCAGCCGATCACGTGACCGGTTCGGAGATTTCAGAAAAAATTCTAACAAGATGGCGGCCTCTCAGCGGCAGTGGAGCGGAGAAAAGGAGTGTGAACTTTTATCTTTTTACGCTAGTAAGGTGTCATGCGTCAACCCAAAACAGGGAATTTACCTCATATATTGCTTAAAATACCAACAACTGTCCGAAAGTAATGTGTGTATGCTGTAATGAAGCTATTGAATGATTTCAGTTAAATACTAAAAAGACGGGATTTTTCAACGTCTGTAGTAGCGTAGGCTGTAGGGCGTTTGACATTTGAACACCTTTTGATGCGATCGACGCGGGTTCGAATCCGCCTTTTGCCGAACACGCTCTTCTCCCTTTTCCTGTCACAAATCAGATCGGAAAGGCATTTATTTTTAATAAAAATGAAGAAAATATTTGAAAAGTTGAAATAAAGTGCCTAACAAGTGTTTATAATAAAGTATTTATTGAGTTGGCAATAGATTTGCTCCTCTCTGATTAGTTGCTGCCAACTGTCTGTTGCCCTAATTAGTTGCCCTGTGTCTCATCAGGTTGCCCGTTGACGGCAATATTGCCCAGCAACATTGCTCAAAAAGTTGCCCCGTGTATCATCACCTTAAGATCAAATTGAGTGTGATAGCATTACAAAAGTACATCTATTCAGTCAAAGCTTAAAACCTGTGCTCTTAAATTTAAGACAAACAATGTCAAAGCCCAATTTAAAGAGCAGTCCATTGTAGTTGAGTTTTTTTTTCACAATATTCCTCATTTAAATAATTCATACGCAGAATAAAGGGGCGGGGCCTGGTTGAGTTAGTTAGTAATGTGTTGAAACTGGCGGTTATGATAAGGGGCGGGACATTTCCCAAACACCAATCACAACACACTGCTCCAGCCGACCAATCAGAGCACATTGTGCTTTTCAGAAGGAGGGGCTTCATAGAGACAGGAACTAAACAGAGCGTTACTGACAGACTGGGAAGAGAGGAGCTGCAACAATGGAGAATGAGGAAAATAGCAGGACCTGCTCTAGTAGAGCACAAAAACACAAGGAGCACTTCAATCTCTGAGCTTCTGCCGTTCTCACTGGCTTTTGCACTTGGATCCTAATTGACAGAACAAATTGGCGGTCATAAATCAGCCTGCTCTGCTCTGCCTAGCACCAGTGTGGCTTTTTCACTGCTGAACAGCACATCTCGTGTCCCACGACCGAAAGCCGCTCTTCCAAACGGGGCTGGAATGTGGGGAATGTTCACAGCTCTGCCATGAGGGCACGGCCAGGCACTACAAACAGCCCATGTGCTCCGCTCCGAGCACCGGAATGTCAGGAATCCCAGGCCTCGGTCTTCAGCACATTCCAGAATCGCTTTCGGCAGGAACACTGCCTGCGCGGCCCTAACTTAAGCTGAGTAAGAGGGTTTCTAAAAAGGACCAGATTTCCATGTTGGTGGAGAGAGGACACAAGCACAAGATGTGTCCAGAATGAGACGCATGATATTATCGGTTCCACTTACAACTGTCCGACAAACAGCCGGCTCATCTTGGCCACATGCTCGCTGTTACAGTCGATGTCGTCGTCTGCTTGGTCCCCGCTGTGTTTCCTCTTGCTGGGGCTGATGGGAGGAGGGCCCGTCCTGTGATTGCTGACTGCAGAGGACAGGGACAGGGACTGCATTCTGGACTCTCCTCTCAGAGCAGCTTCGCCTGCCAGAAACACAAGACAACTAGCATTAATACAACTGATACAGCACTTGTATCCATTTGCTTTGGACGGATTTAGGGTTGACGGTGTTAAAAATTTCTTCCATTTAATAAAATATGTTTAAGAGATACTGGCCTCTGGCATGAGGAACACAGCAGTAGTTCTTCATTTGATAACACAAACTGGTGTGTCCTATTCGGCACTGTGCATTTACCATATAAAAATAAAGATACGAGTGAGCAGATGACAACCAACCGAAGCGTAAAATAATCTACTCTACACACACACAGTGCGTCTTGAGTTTAAATCAACTACAAATCACAACAGGAAGAGGACAGAACAGAAATAAATGGTATGGGGAACACGTATTCACTATTAACTACGACTTTTGCCTCAAACTCTTAATTTACTGCTTATTAATAGTTAGTAAGGTAGTAGTTAAGTTTAGGTATTGTGCTTCATAAGCACTAATAAACAGCCAATATGCAAGCTAATAAGCAACTAGTTAAAAGTGAGAATTGTTCCCCATACTAAAGTGTTACTGAAATAAATATTTGCTGGAAATTTGCCTTGTAAATACATCTTAACATTAAAAAAAATAAATAAACTTTGTTTCAGATACTTTCTAAATGTTGCTTACACAAGAAGTGGTCATTCTGCCAAGTGCCGCTTTCAAAATCTACCAACAGGCCTGCAAAATGGATAATGTACCATTTCTATCTTAAGGTTAATTGGAGTAAACGATGTGTCCAGTTATCAATATTTGCTGAGAAAAGCCCTTTAATGAACATAATTCAAATTGCGACAGACGAGTAAATCAGAGTGTGTGACCTCTAGGGTTAGGAATCGTATGAAATTTTACGAAATTCCGGTTCCGATTCCATTAAAATTATTAAACAACCAAAATAAAAATAAAAATATTAGTAAGAGGGAAAATGTACAACTCAAATAGTCATTTGTGCATTTATTATACTTGTAAAATGAGTTTAACAGACTGCTAATCTCAACAACTTCACTAACACTTTACAACAAGGTTCATAAAATTAACTAACTACATTAACATGAACTAATAATGAACTTTATTTCTACAGAATTTATTAATCTGTTAATGTTAATTTCAACATTTTCCTAATACATTAGGCTATTAAAATCAAGAGTTGTATTTGTTAACATTAGTTAATGCACTTGAACAAACTATGACCAGCTGTTAACTAAAGATTAACAAATACAATAACAAATGTATTGCTCACGGTTAGTTCATGTTCGTTAATACATAGATCAACGGCAGCGCAAACGCAGATTTGAATATTGCGATTTTAATTTTGTCAAAGGTTTAACACACACAGGCGAATCGTTGTCCTTTAGGAATTAGATCATGTGGGTGACGAAATTGAGAACAATCTTTTAAAGATTAATCGTGCAGCTTTGTGCATCTCTCTCTCTCTCTGCATTAATATTTGACGTATATGGGTAGCGTATACGTCACGGCTTTTCTGTGCAGTCTTTGCTATAACATTCATGAGGTGAGATGTCTATTTAAAGGATACGCTCCTCACCCATCACACCAGAACCATTTTCAGAATCGAAACGGAACAGAAATTTTGCTCGGTTCCAGTACTTTTTAACAAACAGTACTGCAAACAGGTCTTTGCTCATTCTGTGCTGTCGGTCTGTTTTTAAACTGGACTAAATTAAAACGCATTAAAAGGGTATTATACCCAGCGTTGCCAAGTCTGCAGTTTTCCCGCGGAACTGGGCTACTTTTACACCGTTGCCGCGGGTTGAATCAACCCAAAATAACATATTTAGTCCCTGGAATGCAAATTTTACAAGAGGAGCGCTGCCAAAAACGTGAATTTTACCCTCCAGAACGCGATTTTTACCATGGGTTTTGAGCTAGTTTTGAGAAGCAATTGGGCGGGTTTTGTTTTGAAAACCTGGCAACCCTGATTATACCAGCCACCAAGCTGCAGAGATATAAGTACTGCCCCATTAAAACCCACACCGGCCCACTATATTACACATGAAAGCTCCTGGTCAATACAGGCCACTGCTTTGATGTTGATTTTCAGATCATAAAAACCAATCAAATCACAGAGAGAAGAATCACAGCAATCACCATAAACTCACTCATCCTTCTGTCCTTTGATATAGTTCTCTCTTTAAGAACACTTTAAAAAAACATCAGTATTTGAAAACATTACATTGATACACAATGCCTTCATTCTTTGCTTTTTACTTGCAATCAAACTTCTTTTTCTGCAAAAGTACTGCACTGGAGGATTGTAAGTAATGCAAGTGTCACTACAACACTATGCTGAAAGATTCCTCTCAAATATGAGATACAGTACAAGGGCACTCAGTACATTTGCAGGCTCTGTGTAGGAGTTAGGCCGGAAAATTACAACTGGCACGCTCTCTCCGATGGGACTTTCCACTTGCGATGAGGTTAACTAAGCCTGAGAAACTTTGTAAGATCCATTTATTAAGCCAGACATGAAGCCTGGATCGGTGCAGTTATTTACAGAGTAAAATGATAAATAGACATGGTAAAAAATAACCCAACCAGGTGTCCTCTCCCACACTGAAGCCTCATAAAATAAGTCATGCATACATTCACTCAAGTAAACGAACGATAAAGCTCAGACAGACAAGCTCACGAGGTACTTCCCAAAACAAGCGGCCTATTTTCCCGACTGACATGTTTCGGCTCGTCTGTCCGTGCTCCATGGCAACAGAGCTGACATCATTGTTTTTGGCAGGGGCCGGAGCTGCTAATAGAGAAAAGGCTGCGCTGCAGTAAACGTCCACAGCGCCCCGACACATGATAGCTTATCTGTGTTAGCCTCCAGAGAGCATGAGGAGACGTGGGCTGTCTGTGAAAGTTAGTGGGGATTCGTTTATCATCAATGAAGAATACTGTACGGAGACAGATGTCAAATGATGAAGTACAACAGTGTCTGTCAACCCTGCAGCACTACACATTCTCAAAGTCTTCCTAATCCAACACACCTGACTCATTCAACTCGTTAGTAGAGACTCGGATAAGAGACACCGAGCCTCCAGAGACAGGGAAACACTGAACTACAACAAACACTATTAGGGTAAGGTGTTTTCAACGGCACTATTTGAACAGGATTAGTTTCTCAAATAATAATAGTTTTACAGGAGGTTTGCAAGAAGCAAGAGGTCAGAAAGGAGAACAATGCTGAGGTGACTTAGAAATTTGAGAAATAATTGCTGTGCAAATAGTGCTTGAGTTACATTTATCAACTATCATTTCATTTACTCATATGTCTGTAGTTATCACTAAGGTGACTGTCTCTATTCTGCACCGGAAAGGCAAATTTCAGAAACATCAGAACTGAGAAAAATGGCTAGAGTTTTCAGGAATGATTTGGCATCTGTTTTGAGATTTTTATTTTTTTCCAAACCTGTCACAGGATATATCGCTGTCTAAACTAGTGATCGACCGATATTGATTTTTTATAACCGATACCGATTATTTGCATGTTTATGTACCTGATAACCGATATGCAGAACCGATATTTATTTACTGTTATACTTCTGTTTGACAATTATTACAACACAAATGAGCTGAACAAACCATTTTATCGAATCCGATATTACGATATTACGATACCCGATTATGGAAAAATGCTTAAATATCGGGAAAAATATCGGTAAACAGATACATCGGTCGATCACTAGTCTAAACACCATAATTCACTGATAAAATGTGTTTTGCATGACAGCATTTTTGTGACATGTGAATATATAGTAAAGTGAAATTCATTTCTTTGATTAAAACTGAATTTTCAGCATTTTATTTTTCAGGATTGTTTGATGACTAAAGTTCAGAAGAACAGAATTTATTTGAAATGGTAAAGAAAGTGTCACTTTTGATCAAATTAATTCACAACAAAATATTCAACGGTAGTGCATATGCATAATGACAAAGCATTAAGGAAAAAAGCTCAAAAAAAGTTTGTCCAACCAATTGTAATGCTTAAAATTTGGTGAAGTGCAAACCAAATGCAACATTACAAATATGAAATGTGATTCATGCATTAAGCAGCTAGTCAAAAAGTGTGAAAAATCAACATTGGCAATCTCAGAAGCTCCCTTCAGACACAGATTTCGCAGAATTTATGAGAAAGCTGTTCCAGGAACTGTATTCATTCACACTGCCAGAACTTATTCTGTGCTTTCATTCACACACGTCGTGGACCGTTCCATAAAGCCAAAGCGACATTACGATGTGACATCCCTGCAAATTCATTTTATCATCCTCTTGTGAATAACTGCTTTATTTTTGTAAACTAATTTTCTCCTCCTGCCAGCAAAATAGCTGCACATCAACTAACGGTTGCGCAGATATTCCCGGGAACGTTACTAGATCCTGATTCCAGTATTTTGGCATCCCTTTTAAAGCTCTCTGGCAATTTTATGAACTCAAAGCTCAGTGTGAATGAATCTAGACGCTCCTGACTCAATGTCTCAGAAGATGTTTGAGTTGATCTGCAAGTAAGATTGTGAGAAGTTTGTCTAATTCACACGGAAATCAAATCACTAGCATGATTTCCTCTCTGCAGAACTTCTGAAGTGCACCTCAAGGAGAAAAGAGAGAAACAGGAGAACGAAGCTTCTTTCAACCAACCTGTTGAATTTCACACTTCGGTGAGACGTTCAGATCAAGTAGAAACCTCACAACAACCTTCGCTGGGAACTGCAGGAGCCATAAAAGATGACTATCAGTGTTAGAAGAGATGAAGCCAATGTTTGATCTATTGAAAGACTGTCATTATGAGCGTAAGTGATCAAAGTCTGCTCCTACTACTGGAGACTTCAAACGTCAAGCCAGAATGAGATTGTGTTACGGATGTGAGCCAAACCCTTCCTCCACCGCACATCCTCACACATTTTCAGAAGACAACCTCATATGCAAATAACACTTTTGGCAAACATGGTGTGAAAAGAAGAGATTCCCTGTCAAACCAAGCCCTGCCTTCAAGCTCCTGATCATACAAAGCGTCTGAAATCTGATCTTCTCTGACCAGCAGACAGCATGTTACCCATTCATTGGAGCGGAGGGCACGCATGTCTCTCTTTTTAAGCAGGGAGGCCACTGCTAGACAGGTATGGTTTTAGCAGGGGGTCTTATCTTTCTGTTGCCAGCAGCTCTTTTTAGCCTTTGTTCAGCAGGAAAGATGACAGTCAGCGTTTCACTCCTGGCTAACGGCTCGGCTTCATTTTAAACTCAGCTGGCAAGCGCAGAGCCCGAGATGAGCACAGCATGCCACCGCCGCAACCTGCAACAACACGGAAAAGGCCACGCATTCCTCCTGAACACGTCTGATTCCTGTAATCAAGGGAAAACACGCTCTCCATGAAAGTCAAGCAATACATCCAGTTAATGACACGTGTGATGGAGGGATCTGTAGTCATGAAAGAAAACACACTATATATATTTCTTTCTCACTGTGTGACTACTTGGTACTTTTAAGGTGAAGTATCTGTAATGATCCATAATGAATCTACTTCCAATCAGGGGTGGGAATCCAGGGTTTGACATTATGAATGATTCAAGTAAATTGGTCAATGTATAAAAAAGTTGCTTGTCCAGAAAAAATAAAATTGTGTTTTAAATATAATTTATTATGAAGCAATATTCTTATCAGAGTTCAATCAGCTTTGACATTTAAATTTGCATATTTGTGATATTTATCCTGAGGGCATTTTTTTCACTTTAATAAAGTGAAAATCTTATTAAATGTATTTTTCATTTTATATTCTTAACTTTGATCAATAAATTCAATTAGAATAATACGACAATGTAGGGCTGTTACCGATCAGATTAAATCATTTACACTGAAACATTAAATAAGGTTATGATATTGTTTTAAAAATTTTTTGAAAATACAAATAAGAAATGTTGGGGAAAAAAAAAAAAAACTAAACCAAAAGTGAGTCATGAATCATTCATTCAAACGACTGATTCATTCAAGAGTGAGGAAGTTGTTTATGAATGGGTCATTGAATCTTTGACTTAACCAATTCATTCAAAACGCTGAATTATTCAGCAATGAAAGACGGCTGAGTGTTGCTGTGATCTTTGGAACTATTTTCATTGCTGAAATAGAACAAAAACAGTCAATATTGTGTCTAAAATATAGTGACTTGTTTATTGAACTGTCTTATGAAATGTCACATTTTCAATCGTGATGATATTCAGGAAAACAGCACTCTTGATCATGTGATGTTGCTTAACTGTATATGTTATAAATATAAAAATTCCACATGGAGTTTAGTTTTTGTGTTATGCCCATTTGTTTAGATTTCTCCTCGAGAGGCTCTGTTATTATAGTACATTATAGTATGTATTATATATCATTCACCATCAATCGCCACTTACACTAAATGTAATAAAATCATTCTCACGTTTTGATGATTCCTAGTTATTGTGTTATTAATGTTTTAATCAGGCTACTTGTCTGGTTGGGCAAGTAAAATTCTTTCACTTCAAAAAAAAAACAAAAAAACAAAACAAAAAAAACACTTGTCACGGACAAGCGAGCCCTGGAATCTGCAGGCACCTCATGATCCAATCCGATTACAATTCCAGGAGTCACGATACGATTCCAAAACAATTCTTGATTCTACTTTTTTTTTTTTTCTTTCTTAAATTTGTTTACAGACTTTTAAAATATTAAATTTGCATGTTTAATACGTACTTTTTTAAAATATTACTACAATTTAAAAAATGTATTAAAACAACTGTTAGGAATTTTCAACTGACTAAATACAGCTTCAAAACAAGCTAATTGTAAACATTAATTACAAGCAAAAAACAAAGTGATTTGAGTATCTGAATGTTTTCCAATCAAGAGCAGGGAGTGATTTTACTCTTTACTGCCATTTGATTATTACTAATGACATCACAAGCAGCAGAAGGTATATCATCATCTTCGAAACACAAATGAAGATATTTTAACGAAATCTGAGAGACCTCATTGGTCCTCGCACGTCAAGTGAACATGCTTGAGCTTCCATTTACCATAATGTGTGCGTTGATCAATGCTTATATGTGAATAAAAGCCTAAATTCAATCTGTTCAGTGTAAAAAGCAATCGAGTCTCTTCAGAAAATTTGGACTAAACCGCTCGATTCAAATGGATTAGTTTTACAATCTCTTTATGAACTTTTTGACGCGTCAAAGTGTCAGTTGCGAATCAATGAAGGGACAGAAATCTCTCAGATTTCATCAAAAATATCTTAATTTGCATTCTGAAGATCTTACAGGTTTGGAACGACATGAGGGTGAGTAATTAATGACAATTTTCATTTTGGGGTGATCTAACCCTTTAAGACAACTGACTGTGTTAACATTAAATTTTGAGTGAATATTATGTATAATAAGCATACATTTAATTATTTCCGTAAACTTTTATAATCTCCCCAGCTCATGGTAAGAGTCCTCAAAATCATCTTTGGTGTGAAGAACAATGAACATAAAGATAAGAAAGTTTGTCTGCGACCTTTGAATGGCTGCTTTCACTCGATTCCAGATAAAGCGCAAAGCAAAGTTCAGCAAAGCGATGTCTTTCACCAGAGAACCGCACTGTGCACGTTTCGACTAGGCAGAGACAAAAAACGATGCAGAAACAGAGCTATTTTCAGGGACGATGCTGTAACAGATTAGCCATGTGCTCAGGAAATTCTCTGGCACACATTATAAATAGCTGAAGCAGCAGCCGTGCTACAGTGAGCAAAAAACGGCTGTGATTGTGTATTTCCATCCACTGTCACTGGGTCATGTGACCGGCTGCCCGAGAGGAGGGCATTCCAGCGGGTCCGACATCCGCTCCGAGCAGCTATAATAGATTCTCAGAACAGAGGCCCGTGGAGAGATACGCCAGTCACGTCAACCATTCAGTTGCTGCTGGAGTTTTTCCACATAATGTTTTGAAGAGTTATCTGGAAACGCCAAAGAGCCACCGGCCAAGAAAGAGGTCTGCTGTCACTCACAGACGTAAACAAAAACGTCTCTAACACAAGTTGGGCCTAATACTAACACTTCAAAGTAACACTCAGATTAAGTGCTTGAAGCATGAGCAATGGAGGCCAATTATGCTGATGCCAAACCCTCCTAGATCAGAAACAACATGAAAATGTGCAGACAGATGTTTAGCAATTTGCCAACAAACAACCTGCATCACATTACAGAACAAACTGTTAATAAAGCAACTGTCCTGATATATTAGCAGGACGCATTAATGTTGTGTATTTCCTGCACAAGTGTAAATCACAAGATGAAAAAGAGCCGTCCGGACGGGTATATGGGGTCTGGATCACATTTCTGCCCTCTTGACATGTGATGGTCAACAACAGGAGGCTGGTACAGCTCGGTGCAGAGATCCACGCTTGATTTACCTGCTTTTCTACTCAATCCACAGCTCTACTGAAGCACATAGCCTCGCACGATGCTCAAAATAAAGCCAAACAGAAACAAAACACAGTATGAACAGTGAGAAGACAGAAGGTGAGTAACGCATGAGGAACTGCTCTGGATTGCAGTACATGAACCAAAGGAATCTGCATACTGTACATTTCTCATGCGCACTTCTGAAAGCATGTGCTGGAGCTGCTTCAGATAATAATAATAATAATATTCCAGCCACAGGTTAGATTAGGCATCCTTAACTAACCATCAGACAATTTACTTCTGTACATGAGTTAAAGGTGTTTAAATATCTGCATCAATAGAAATTGATAGAAAGTGATTTTATATACATTGAAAGCACATTAAATGTGAGTAAATCGTCTACTTTTAAAGGTTTCAAATAAGTTTTGGGAGAATAATTTAAGTTCCATTGTCATTCAGTGAAACACATACTACCCGTCAAATTTTGGAAACATTACTATTTTTAATGTTTTTGAACAGTAAGGCTGCATTTATTTCATAATAAATAAAGAAAAAAAAAAAAACAATAATATTGTGAAATATTATTACAATTTAAAATTATGATTTTCTATTTTAATATACTTTAAAATATAATTTATTTCTGTGATCAAAGCTGAATTTTCAGCATCATTACTCCAGTCTTCAGTGTCACATGATCCTTCAGAAATCATTCTGATATGATGATTTATTATCAATGTTGGAAACAGTTGTGCTGCTTAATATTATTTTTTAACCTGTGATACTTTTTCAGGACTCTTTGATGAATAAAAAGTTAAAAAAATATCAGCATTTATTTAAAATAGAAATCTTTTGTAACAATATACACTACGGTTCAAAAGTTTGGGGTAAGTAATTTTTTTCTTTCCTTTTTTTGAAAGAAATTCACACTTTTATTAAGCGAGCATGTGTTAAAATGATAAAAAGTGATTTATAAAGATTTATATTTTGAATAAATGCTGTTCTTTTTAACTTTTAACAATGAATCCTGAAAAAAAAAAAAGTATCACAGGTTATAAAATATTAAGCAGCACAACTGTTTCCAACATTGATAATAAATCATCATATCAGAATGATTTCTGAAGGATCATGTGACACTGAAGACTGGAGTAATGATGCTGAAAATGCAGCTTTGATCACAGAAATAAATTATATTTTAAAGTATATTAAAATAGAAAACCATAATTTTAAATTGTAATAATATTTCACAATATTATTGTTTTTTCTGTATTTATTATGAAATAAATGAAGCCTTCATGAGCTTAAGAGACTTCGTTCAAAAACATTAAAAACAGTAATCTGTCCAAACTTTTGACTGGTAGTGTATATTTATGTAAAAACTTAAACGCTTATTCTGACCTGTATGTATAAAAGAATAAGTGAGCATACTCAATTTTATTGCATTTTAAATTATAAAAAAAAAAATATTGCTGAGAAATGGGCAAAACCTAGAGAGTGGCAAAGTTTAAAAAAATTAAGTAATTAGTCTTTAATATGGCATAAGTAGATTTTTTTGTTGTAAATATCCCTGAAAGATTGTTACACTGAATGACATTTTAGTGGGTGTCTTCTGTAAATCATGGTAAAAATGTATATTTAATTTTTGCTCATAAAAAAAATAAATAAATAAACAAACAAGACCCATTCTGAAGTACTGAAAAACAACAATTCAAAGCTGTATTACATTTATGCTTGAAAACCCTTTTTCATCTTTGGCCCACATAATTGCTGGTGTCTTTTAAAATAGTTGCATTTAATTAAACTTTGTAGTTACAATGATAAACAATCCAACCATTACCATAAAACATAACTAACCCTACCTTTACACCTGAACCAAACCTCAAACTTATTAGCAGTAAATGTGGGATATTTTTGTGGGAAACCTACAGTCTTGTAGATATTTAATGTTAGTACACAGTAGTTAAGGTGTAAATAGTGTGAGCAAAATCCTGAATATGATATTCATGAGCCAATCTGCACTTTACTACTTTTAAATCACAAACAAGTGGCTAAAAAAGCTGAAATATAAACATTGATATTAAATAACATTATTAAGTGTTTCTATAAATGTTTCTACTTTCTTTCAAGCGTTTAACCACTTTTAAACACACACACACACACACACACACACACACACACACACACATATAATTAGATAAACACATAATTAGAGCTAAATGCTGTTTTAGACAGCTTTGAAATAGCTTTGGGAAGTTAGCAACACGTCTGCTGTTGTTTTTCGGGATGTAAAAACACTTTTTCCCCCACGAACAAACTAATTCAAAGCTTCTTCTGTCATTCTTCAGAAACATATAATCTTCTGAGAGTAAACAACAACATTAGAAGTAAACAAGCCTCGTGAAAATCGCCTGAAACACAGAAATCAGCGCGCGGAAAGAGCGTGAAAGTGCAGCTCGGCTCGGTGACGTCACGGGCGTCCGTTATTTTCACTGACAAAATACTTCATTTCATTCAGCATAAAGTCATAAAATGAGTGTTGAAATCTTACCTTCGTAGCACAGGATGCCAATGTTGTTGTTCATTTTGTCCAAGTACTGGTAGTTCAACAGGTCCATTTTGGTAAAAAGCATTTATGGACTTTTTAGTCGCAGAAAAGCAGCTTCTTTTCCTCTCGTCAGGAGCGCGTGTAAAGGCCCAGCCTTTAACTTCAAACAGAGCGAAAATAACTAGTTTAACCCGACCTGCTTGAGTACCTAACGAGCAGAAGCACTCTAACGCGAGTTTAAAGAAACTTTAAGAAGTTTTAGCGTGTGAAAAGAGTTGTATTTGAGGACAAAGGGTCGCGCCAGTTCTCCTCACAGCCCGCTGTAAGTCGACTGCACTGACACGCACGCGCAGCCTGTGATCGCTATGAGTCCGGTGCGCGCTCCCGCGCTCCTCTGCGCGCGCCGCCTCCTCACACTGGGCACGCTCGCCAAATCCCGCGAGAGTTCCCCCTCCCAAACGCATGGGAATCGGTACATGTAATGGGGGAGGAGGAGAAGAAATTTACAAAACAAAGAAAAGTTACTATGGAAAGTCATTTTTAAGTAACTATTTCATGGATTTCCAGATGTTTGTTATAAGATTTGTTTCTGAATAGCCATTTTTACTAATTAAAATTGACAAGAAGCTTTTATTATTGTAATTATTCTACTAGTAAGTACTTGTCTAATGTAAGCAGCTATTCCTTTTTACTATTTACTAGTAGCTACTAAGGTTTTAGGTCATTTTAAAATAGTTACTTGTATTTTCCTTAAAAAATGAAAATAACTCGAATCTTTATGGATCCACATCTGTATTAAGTCTTAAAATGAACAATATTGTCATTTTTATATGCTACTGGCACAATAAGTCACTTACTATAGTTATTGTAAAACATAAAACTTCCATATGGTTTAATGTAGAGCTAAACTCAAGACCACATGACACTGATCTCTAGTGACACTCTGCTGCCCTCTGGTGTGCAGCAAGAGCTGGTGACTCAAGCTGATTCGGAGGACTGCAAAATTCCGGGAATTTTCAAAGCTGGAAACTTTCCATGGGAATTAATGGGAATAAACAAGGAATTTGCAAAATTACAGGTTAGCCTATAACAGGGTACTTAAATGTAGTTGAAAAAAAAAACATCTTGCAGCATAATTTTGATTACAACAACCAGATTTAATGCAATTTCAGTTGAATTTTGACCCTGCACATTTCTCAATCACATTCACACAGCACACTACATACTGCAGGGATATTGAGGACACACCCCCTGCACTCCCCCAGTCCATAACATGCACATTTGATCAAAAATACAGAAAAAAAAACAGTAATATTGTGAAATATAACTACAATTTTAAAATAATGGTTTTCTATTTTAATATATGTTAAAATATAATTTATTTCTGTGATCAAAGCTGAATTTTCAGCATCATTACTCCAGTCTTCAGTGTCACATGATCCTTCAGAAATCATTCTGATATGATGATTTATTATCAATGTTGGAAACAGTTGTGCTGCTTAATATTATTTTATAACCTGTGATACTTTTTCAGGATTCTTTGATGAATAAAAATTGAAAGAACAGAATTTATTTAAAATAGAAATCTTTTTTAACAATATACACTAGCGTTCAAAAGTTTGGGGTCAGTAATTTTCTTTTTCTTTCTTTTTTTTTTGAAAGAAATTAATGCTTTTATTCAGCACGGATGTGTGAAACTGATAAAAAGTGATATTGTTAGAAAAGATTTTGATTTTGAATAAATGCTGTTATTTTTAATTTTTATTCATCAATGAATCATGAAAAAAGTATCACAGGTTACAAAAACATATTCAGCAGCACAACTGTTTCCAACATTGATAATAACTGAGTATCAAAATCATCATATTAGAATGATTTCTGAAGGATCATGTGATGCTGAAATAACATAACAATTGCTGCAATAAAAATATATTTATTTTACATATTTACTAAATTAGAATGAAATGAATGCGAAAAATTACTTATTTCATGTTATGACCAAACAAAATGTTTATATTTATGTTTGTATACGATATTGTAATATTTTCCAAAATTCCCCATGTTAAGTTCCCGTGGAAATTTACCAGAAACTTTCCGCTCCTTTGCAACCCTAGTGCTTAATGAATAAAACCTAGACGTTATCAGAACAACAACCACGTTATTATCTGACTCAAAAGTGGACATTAGAGCTCACATTCCTAAATATATATAATCTAAAAAGATATTGCGAGATCTTCTTGAGTTACAGACATGCCAACTCCGGGCGAAAACACCACGAAAAGAGCTTTTCTGGCATATAATGCAACAAGGACTGCTAAAGACAACAGAATGTACTAATAGACTGTCCAATCTCTGTGTAAAAAATAAAATAATGATGCTGCCATCTTTCTAAAGTCATTTTCTCCACCTGTAATTTGGCTCCAAATCTCAGGTGAAAGTTATAAAATAGTGGATTACTCCACAAATATTCATCTAATATTTTGGCTTTCATCACTGTTAATGTCTTTCTTCACACAAAACAAAACAAAACATTATATATATATATATATATATATATATATATATATATATATATATATATATATATATATATATATATATATATATATATATATGGTTTATTTCAGTTTGTTTTTAATAAAATAAGGCACCAATCTCAGGACAGAATAACTCAAATACTAATCAATAAAAGTGCAAAAAAGACCAAAACATGACCAGCAGGGGTCCATTTTGTGTTTTGTTTCAGCACACGTCACATGACTCCATATTTTCTCCAATGAAAAGTGCTTTTTTCACTTGTTTGTATCCATTTAATCACCCACAGAAAATACGAGTCACCTTCACTGGCAAGTGAAGAAGTATTTTCAAGAACTTTACATTATATGTCATCAAATGTTTTAGAGAAAATAACACAAAAACCGTGTGTTTCCTCAAGGCAACATTGTACCATAATGGAATCGCATAAGGCCATACAGCCATAATAGGTTTGAATACAAATGTAATGTATCATATTTGTAAGGAAAAGAGTGAGAATTATCTTAATATATTTGCATTTTCACATGATTTTGTAATGCACTTATAAGAATAGTAATTCACATACTATATCTGCATATATTATGATCTGCACATTTTCTAAAGCACTTCATAAAGCTATAAAGCACAGATAGCTCTGGCAGCTGATGAAGGTGAGGATGAGGAGTTAATGAGGGGTCATGCTGTGAGGAGGAAGATGAAATCATAGTGACAGTCCGTCATGGAGAGAGAGAAGATGGAGATGGATATGATAACTTGATATAATAACATAATAATATGATGGTTTGGTAATTCTTGTGTTCCACTATGCTACAATGTTGCCTGAGAGCAACAGCTGGATATAAAATGTTACTTTTTATTAAACATGAAACTTTTAATACATTAAAAACTGGATAAATGTTTTTAAAGAAATTGATGTTTTCAATACATACATTTTTTTTTTCTACATGCAAGAGCCAAATGTTAAAATTTTTCCATTGTGATACAAACTTATAAAAAATAAATAAATTGAAAATGTATGACAATATCTGCATTATTATTGATATTGTTAAAGTGTCCAATTTTAAGCAGGAAAAACAATCATTTTAATATCATATTGCGTACTTTAGAGGGATATATATAAATCCAATTATAGCTGGGGAAGTTTCCAAAGTTTGGTTGATATTAAACTTCTCGGCTCCACAATGAGACTTTTGCATGGAAGATTGCTTAGATTTGTTTTTTCTTTCATAAATGTAAATTATTTCTTTCTTCACTGACTGAACTTGATTCTGCATGTTAACGATGTTCAATCAGATTATGTTAGTTTTATCTCTTCCTCATTCTCAACTTGAAGCAAAAGAGCGGCACACCTTACCCCACTCCACCTAACTGGATCGGTAGCAAACGCTTGAAACTTTACAGCCAGTTAACCTTTAACAGAGCGCTGGATTCCCAAGAATTCCTGGAGAGCTGAAGGCGTTATTCATTTGAGGCGTCCGCTCCAGCCGGGGATTACAGGTCTGTTCACTGGTTACCGCACTCGTCTTTACTCCGACTCGCTCGATACCAAAGGAAAACGCTTCTCACTGGGTTTGAGGAGGCATTGTCTCATATTTCACACACTCGACACACAACGGGCTGAACAGAGAGCGGCGTGATCCATTGTGTCCAGATATTTGAGGGACATAAAACACTGTACGCTCCGACAGGAGCCGAGTGAACAGCTGCTCAGTCAAATCTACTCGAGAGTTCAGGAGTCACTGAAGTGTGTTCAAGTGAGCTTGGCTGGAAGGAAATAAGAGCGATTTCATATTTTACGAGTCTGTCACCTCATAAACCTGCATCGCTTTATCAACAGCACACTCAAACTGTGCAAATCCCTATTTAAGTTATTTTAGCTCTCAATTCAAACGTGGAACCAGGTTTGATGTCAGTTTCATTTGGTCACATGACAATGACATTTCACGATGACTAAATTATGGGTCCATTTCTCACAAATCTATCATAGGACATCAGAAGACGTGGAATACAGTGCTCTAGTTGTATGAACTACTGTTGAGCTGCTTTAATAGTGTTTTTGATCCTTTATGAGTGCGACTGTTGGACATCAGCAGGGGCCTGGAGCAAAAAATTAAATCATGGTTAAAGTGAAAATGTGAAAGAGTATCAATTGCAACATTACATTCACATCTGCTCGTGCTGCACCAAACATTTGTTTTTAGGTGTTGTTTTTGCAGCGTTGAGGATTCTAACCAATCACAGACGTCTCTGTTGAGTGCTTGACCAATCAAAAACATTAGATTAGTCACCGGTGAAGAAATCAGACTTAATTTATCCATTCTACCATGTAAACCGTTTCATTGATTATAACGGGAGTTTTTGTGAGAACTTGCCTAAAACCCAAACTTAACTAATACCTTACTAACTATTAATAAGCAGTAATTAGGAGTTTATTGAGGCAAAAGAGTCATAGTTAACAGTGAGAATTGGACCCTAAACTAAAGTTTGGTTTAACTTGAAGAAATTGTGACAGAAACATATTAATATTGTAATGCAGAAGGTAATACTAATACTACTACTAATAAAATGATTTTACTAACTTTATTTTAAGGAATAACTGCACAAATGTTCTTCCATGTTTTAATTTTAACAGTAAACCCCTGTTGTGCAGCACTTTATTTGCCAAAAAATGAAAGGGTTTGTTTAATTCTCATTTTATTAAAAGATGAATTCAATTGATCATGTTTTATGCCTTCATCTGATTACCAGAAAAATTAAAATACACAATGCAGAATTTCTGAAAACTTCTGAAATTTCATATTATTGTAAAAAAAAAAATTATATATATAAATTAAGTTGTTTTTTATGAATTTAATTGATTAAACATGCTTTTTGATTATTACAATTTAATTAAACCATTAAAATGTTAAAAATAAAATATTTCATAGAGCCCTAAAAAATTTAATTTCTATTAAACTTTTAATAAATTGTTATAAGTGTCATGATTTTAACTTTTATTGCTAAATGGAATCCAGAAAAACTGAAATGGAAAAAAACGGATTTCCACTAAAGCGATGTTTGGCCTGTATGTCACCTCATATTTAGTGTCCATGAAACAGGAAGTGCTGATTGTTCCTGATCACTGAGGTCAACTTTAAAACAATGGGAAAATACTCCAGTTACATTTCTGCTTATTAGAGTTTGTAGGGGTGCCAATAATTTTGGCTCACATATTTTGGAGAAAACCATATTTATTTCATTTATTCCACATTTATATTTTGTGTAAATAACTTTTTATGAATATAAATATAAAATATGAATATAAAATAAGTTTTTTTATGAATATTTTGAATAAGAGAAATGGCAAAAACAAACTTTCACAGTCAGCTTTGCTCATTTTTAAGAGTGTCAGTATGAGTTTTGTCTGATCAATGACGGTTATGTCTGATTGAAGCAGTAGAGAGGATTGTGTTAGGAGTTTGTTAAATCTGAGGCAGGCGGTAATGCTCTTCAAATGGCCACTTTGTTGAAACCATCTTGAGTAACGAAGCTAAGATGATTAATTCTTACACAAGCCTGATGCGTTTTCTCCCCCTGAGAGCATCAGATTATATCAGACTGTAAATGATCCCGTCGCTCCCTCAAATCTGGCCTGTTTCAACTTCATGAAGTATAATCATAAGCTGGGATGCGCAGGGATAATCAGGGCGTTCTACAGCCTCTCTGTCTCCAGGATCAGATTAAACAAGTCGAGTCGATGTTCAAACACATAATCGACCTCAAGACTGTGTCATATTTGACTAATGAGCCATTTTAATGCCACTGATTCATTAAAAACCGAGTTAAATCCAAGGCATAATCAGTCGCAGGCTGTAATTTGAGATCAACATCATGCCAACAGTGGCATTACTTAGAAGTTCACTCAAAATTAATCTCTTATCATTCACTCGCCCTCATACAACAGTGAGAAACTGCTAAACCTGGACACCAGTTCAGTTCACATTCACAGCATTGACATTGTTACTGAACTGAATCAACAGTGAATTTAACTGAATTAACACTGAACTGAATCAAATCAACACTGAACTGAATCAACACTGAACTGAATCAAATCAACACTGAACTGAATCTAATCAACACTGAACTGAATCAACACTGAATTGAATTAACAGTGAAGTGAACTGAATCAACAGTGAAGTGAACTGAATCAACAGTGAAGTGAACTGAATCAACAGTGAAGTGAACTGAATCAACAGTGAGCTGAACTGAATCAACAGTGAGCTGAACTGAATCAACAGTGAGCTGAACTGAATCAACAGTGAGCTGAACTGAATCAACACTGAACTGAACTAATCTGAATTAACACTGAACTGAATCAACAGTGAAGTGAACTGAATCAACAGTGAAGTGAACTGAATCAACAGTGAACTGAATCAACAGTGAAGTGAACTGAATCAACAGTGAAGTGAACTGAATCAACAGTGAAGTGAACTGAATCAATAATGAACTGAATCAACAGTGAGCTGAACTGAATCAACACTGAACTGAACTAATCTGAATTTACACTGAACTGAATCAACAGTGAAGTGAACTGAATCAACAGTGAGCTGAACTGAATCAACACTGAACTGAACTAATCTGAATTAACACTGAACTGAATCAACAGTGAGGTGAACTGAATCAATAATGAACTGAATCAACAATAAACTGAATCTAATCAACACTGAACTGAATCTAATCAACACTGAACTGAATCTAATCAACACTGAACTAAATCAACACTGAACTGAACTGATGAAGAAACAGACTGAAATTTAAATCATTATTTACTAAAACTTGGCACCAGGGGCCTGTTTCATAAAACAAGTTTACAAAATAAGCTAGGCTTATTTCAGTTAGTCTGATTTATTTTGAACCAAATCAACTGACAATAAACCAGACTTACTAAAATAAACCTGGATTATTTGGTAACTTGTTTTATGAAATAGGCCCCAGCTCAGCCAGCCACATTCACATTTGCAACATCAGGCTTGTTCGAGATGCATCGGCGCTGCACAGACCGATCAACGTATGACAAAGTACCGCAAGAGCGATTCAAAAGCATAAGGAGTCGTTTGCTCTCCAATCACTCTTGCGGTACTTTAATGTCATACGCCGATCAGTCTGTGCAGCGCCGATGCATCTCGAACAAGCCTATCGACATTGTTACTGATCTGAATCAAGAATGAAGTAAACTGAATCAACAGTGAGCTGAACTGAATCAATAAGAACTGAATCAACACTAAACTAATCTGAATCAACACTGAACTGAACTGATTTAACACTGAAGTAATCTGAATTAACACTGAACTGAATCAACCCTGAACTGAATCAACAGTGAGCTGAACTGAATCAATGAACTGAATCAACAGTGAGCTGAACTGAATCAATAATTAATTGAATCAACACTAAACTGAACTGATTCAACACTGAACTGAATCAACAGGGAAGTGAACTGAATCAATAATGAGTTGAACTGAATCAATAATGAAGTGAACTGAATCAACACTAAACTTGAACTGAATCAACACTGAACTGAATCAACAGTGAGCTGAACTGAATCAACAGTGAAGTGAACTGAATCAACAGTGAAGTGAAGTGAACTGAATCAACAGTGAGCTGAACTGAATCAACAGTGAGCTGAACTGAATCAATAATGAAGTGAACTGAATCAACAGTGAAGTGAACTGATTCAACACTGAACTGAATCAACAGTGAAGTGAACTGAATCAACAGTGAAGTGAAGTGAACTGAATCAACAGTGAAGTGATCTGAATCAACAGTGAGCTCAACTGAATCAATAATGAATTGAATCAACACTAAACTGAACTGATTCAACACTGAACTGAATCAACAGGGAAGTGAACTGAATCAATAATGAGTTGAACTGAATCAATAATGAAGTGAACTGAATCAACACTAAACTTGAACTGAATCAACACTGAACTGAATCAACAGTGAGCTGAACTGAATCAACAGTGAAGTGAACTGAACTGAATCAACAGTGAAGTGAAGTGAACTGAATCAACAGTGAGCTGAACTGAATCAACAGTGAGCTGAACTGAATCAATAATGAAGTGAACTGAATCAACAGTGAAGTGAACTGATTCAACACTGAACTGAATCAACAGTGAAGTGAACTGAATCAACAGTGAAGTGAAGTGAACTGAATCAACAGTGAAGTGATCTGAATCAACAGTGAAGTGAACTGAATCAACAGTGAAGTGAAGTGAACTGAATCAACAGTGAAGTGATCTGAATCAACAGTGAGCTCAACTGAATCAATAATGAATTGAATCAACACTAAACTGAACTGATTCAACACTGAACTGAATCAACAGGGAAGTGAACTGAATCAATAATGAAGTGAACTGAATCAACAGTGAAGTGAACTGAACTGAATCAACAGTGAAGTGAATTGAATCAACAGTGAAGTGAACTGAACTGAATCAACAGTGAAGTGAATTGAATCAACAGTGAAGTGAACTGAATCAACAGTGAACTGAACTGGGTAGCGTTTCCCAAAAGCATCGTAAGCCTAAGTTGATCGTAGCTCCATTGGTTTCAATAGGTGCTTTTGGGAAACGCTGCCCTGATCTAATGATAATCTCACTACTGTCTTCTGTAGAGCCGCTTTACAGAGAATTTAAAATGTGTCTTATGTTTGATGAAGTCTGCATCACTGATTCTGTGAAACTGCTTTGAAACAATTTCTATCGTATAAAGCGCTGTAGAAATAAAGTTTGAGATTCAGACACATGGAGAACCATTATGATACTTTTACTGTGCTTGACAGCCTCCACACGGGGACTAACTGCATCCAAACAGAATCCAGCACCGTTTCCTTGGTGCTTTTATTTTGGCTGAACTTCTCCTTTAAGTGATATCATGACAGACACTGGCTGGCGCAGGTGCGAGGAACACGTGTGGCACTGGCGTTTCTAGGGGACGCTGTATTGTTCTAGTTGTTTTGGAAAGGAAAGCAGATCCGCCCCGCTGTATAGCGAGCGCTGCTCCAACATGATCCTCTGATCCACGCGTAACGTGAGCGTTTCACTGCTGTCGATCTGTTCCACTCACACTCTCTCCAAACCGCCAGAAGTTCAGCAACAGATACTGGAACAACTTTCAACAGTTTATAAAAGTACTGCTCACACTTTTTAAGTGTCTTTAGTACGAAGCACCGGACACAATGCACTTAATGTCTGCATGTCGCTCTGCACTACTCGCAGGTTGCTGTAGAGGCCGCTATTGAGCTTAAGATACCAGCAAGTTTAAAGGTTTAGAGCTGCGGAATAAATGCACCGTAACTGAAGTTACATGAACATACTTTAAATGTAACACCAGAAACATGTGCGTACATGTAACAATGTGCTAAATCATGCTAGCAACGTGTTAAATCATGTTAGCAATGTGTTAAAACATGCTAATTCATGTTAGCAACAAACTAATCACGTTAACAACATGCTAACATATGCTAGAAAAGTGTAATAATGTTAACAATATGGTAAAACATGCAAGTAAAACGTTAATTTATGCCAGCAATATAATTTACATGCTAATTTAATGCTAGCAAAGTGTTAAATCACCTTAGCATTGTGTTAAACCATGTTAGCAATGTGCTAAAACATGCTAATTCATGCTAGCAATGTATTAAAATGCTAACAACAAGCTAGTTTATGTTAACAAAGTGATAAATAATTCTAACAATGTGGTAAAATATGTAAGCAATGTGCTAAAACATGTTAGCAAAATGCTAATTTATGCTAGCAAAACATTAAATCATGTTAATGTGTTAAAACATGTTAGCAAAATGCTAACTGATGTTAGCAATGTTAAAACACGCTATTTCATGTTAACAATGTGCTAAAACCTGTTAGCAAAATGCTAATTGATGTTAACAAAATACTAAAACATGTTAGCAAATGCCAATTCATGTTAGCAATGTGTTAAAACATGCTAATTCATGCTAATTCATGTTAGCAACAAACTAATCACGTTAACAACATGCTAGCATATGCTAGAAAAGTGTAATAATGTTAACAATATGGTAAAACATGCAAGTAAAACGTTAATTTATGCCAGCAATAGAATTTACATGCTAATTTATGCTAGCAAAGTGTTAAATCACCTTAGCATTGTGTTAAACCATGTTTGCAATGTGCTAAAACATGCTAATTCATGCTAGCAATGTATTAAAAATGCTAACAACAAGCTAGTTTATGTTAACAAAGTGATAAATAATTCTAACAATGTGGTAAAATATGTAAGCAATGTGCTAAAACATGTTAGCAAAATGCTAATTTATGGTAGCAAAACATTAAATCATGTTAATGTGCTAAAACATGTTAGCAAAATGCTAACTGATGTTAGCAATGTTAAAACACACTATTTCATGTTAGCAATGTGTTAAAACATGTTAGCAACATGCTAATTAATGCTAGCAAAACATTAAATCGTTAACAATGTGCTAAAACCTGTTAGCAAAATGCTAATTGATGTTAACAAAATACTAAAACATGTTAGCAAATGCCAATTCATGTTAGCAATGTGTTAAAACATGCTAATTCATGTTAGCAACATGCTCATTCCATTTAACAATGTGTAAAAACATTATTTTCTCTGAGTAAAACCTTCAAACTTCAAGCTGTTCAAAGTTATTTTATAATGTCAGGTCTGGCTTTGTCAAGCCAACATCAAAGTTTGTCATCAAACTTCACTCATCTAGATGCTTCAGCCAATCAGGACAGATGAGCAGTTACTTCAGTTTTCTGGTTGATGTTTTAAGATAATCTTTGACATATGCATGGATATATATTAGATTGATTACTGCTTAACAGCCGCGATTACAACTGTGTGTGATCGATATTTTTTACCCAGCCCTAGATATATTATTCCAGTGTAAATCAGCTGTTTTCTATGTGAATATATAGTAAAGTGTAATTTATTCTTGAATTTTCAGCATCATTACTCCAGTCTTCAGTGTCACATGATCCTTCAGAAATCATTCTGATATGATGATTTGCTGCTCATGAAGCATTTATGATTATCATCAATGTTGAAAACAGTCATATTTTTTATTGATTTTATTTTTCATGATTCTTTGATGAACAAAGTTCAAAAGAACAGCATTTATTTGAAACAGAATCTTTTGTAACATTATAAATGACTTTTCTGTCACTTTTAAACTATGTAAATGGTCGTCACCACCGTATATAACCGGCCAAGATTACAAGACCCCCCCCCCCCCACACACACACACACAAAAAAAAACTTTAATGTGAAGTTTGTTTAAAATACACAAATAATGCCACTTATTCCACACCTACAGTAATGATGATAAACAGACACAACAGCAAACCAGCATGACAACAATTCACCACAGAAGCGTACAAGAAACCAGCAGCACCAATGATGGAACATTTCAATTGCTTATATTTCAATGCTTGATTCAATCTGAACTGGCAGAAACGGTCCAGACGTCAATCTCACAGACTAGAAACATCAAGTCACACCCTAGAAACCATGCAGCAAGACCTGAAACCTTTGGGAAGCAGAGCTGAGGTCTAAGCAGCATGTTTTTGGTGCAAACCCAGTTCAGCCCAACAACACCCAGGTGGCGAACGTCAAACACAGAAACATCCTTGAGCACAAATGTTCCATTTCCAGCAGGACAATAAGCAAAAACTGAAGAAACGTCTTGGGAAACAAAAGAAGGCCAGAACTGAGGAATGTCTCAAACACAGACCAGACCCGAACCAAACGGTGCAAGGAGCCGGAAACTCTTTCCATCTGACGGGGTGGAGCTGGAGTAAACGTGCAGTGAACATTCAGAGTCATACTGAAGGCTTTCAGCGTTGTCAAATGGACATCTGTGAAGAGCATGTTTACCACATTGTGTAGAAAACGATCAAGAATATCATGTTGGGTGTATCTTGATTAGTGCCCGTTATGCTTTTTCACATATGACCTTTCATGTAGTGTGTGATTGAGCTGTTTGTGAATGTAAAAGATCTGCAAAGATTCAAAGAGCTTTTGTCTCCCAAAAGAAGAATGATTCTGAACTGAAACGAGTCGTCAGTAATTCAGTCTCACTTCCTGCTCGTAGGTGTGTAACTAATTTGCATAATGCCCGCCTCTGTCTTGATTGGCTGAACAGCGTCTCTTTGCCCCGCCCTCAATCACTGTAGTTGTATCTGAGACTGGAAGAGTTTGGTTCGTGTCGTTCATGTCGAGAAGACGCTGTTTTCTGCTGAGATTGATACGGTAAAACCGACGCCGTCGTTACTGTTCGTATCACTGCGAATCAAGAGCTGAGATTCAGATATGATAATGAGCGTTTGGTTTCTGACCAATCGCAGCAGAGCAGCTCTCAGAAAGGCGGGGTTTAGAGAGACCGAATCCTTGATGGAAGCGTTTCAGACACTGAGAGAAAAGAGCTGATGCTGCAGTGGATATTATGAGAGAATTAAAGTGTTTTTGATCTTGGATGAATGTGAACCTGTTGTAGGAGACGAGAAACAACATTAGAAACCTTTAAAACAGCATAAGAGGGCACTTTAATTCAGTGTATGCAACACAGTCTGCAGAGACTTTTCACTGTTAAATCGAAATATTGCACAGAAGTCCTCTTTAATCTGAGTCCCTGCTGTTCTCAAACACGTGTCGCGAATAACCCCAAACACACACACACACACACACACACACCCTGCATTCCTGACGCTTCATGTGCTGAGCAGCTCCTGGTCTCCAAGATACAGTGAGACAGCTGCGCCGCGACCCCTCTGACCTCCGCTGCTCTCACGGCCCAGTCGTTCCTCATCTGCCTCACATTGTGTGTGTTTGCTTTTATGGGATTCAGGGAATTAGAAGGGACTCAAACTGTTCAAGTCGTCATGAAACAGAAGTTGTGGTGGTCTTTTCTTCTCCATTGTGTCGTATATGACCAGTGTGAAATGCTTTGCAAACAAGAACAAATGTAGGGCGGGGCTTGATTTTGTCTGTGGGGAATTGATTGGATGGTTGTGGTTTGCTATTGGTGGATCTCATGTGAGTGACAGGTTGCCCCGCCCTCATCATCAGAGAAGAGAAGATAATCTGATTCAAGATTATGAGGAGCATGAATTTAACACAATAATGATGGTCATTTGTGCTCCATAAACACAAATGCCTCTTACAAGGTAATTTTAGTGCACATTTATGACCTCTGAAACACCAGCCTAGAGGAAGAATTAACAATGTCCTTGTATCCGTTTCAGTGTCTCTAACATCTCATAAACTAACAGCAGCAGATCATCTGCCATCCACACTAGAACTAAACATACTTCTGTCCAGTCCATGATTAACAAACGACCTTTACAAGGTGAAATATTAAACCTAATAAGTAATATTTAACACACTAACACACTACAAAACTTTTGGACACACTTGACTGAACTTTTGAGTCTCAGGATGTTTTGAACTAAAGCCTTTGCTGGAAAGACTCTTGTATGAATTTCATATTCTCCCCACATTCACATTATTTCACAGTTTTCATGTCTTTACTCTTAGACTAAAATGAGGATAAACTGATGTAATAAAGCATAAGTATGTGTCCAAACTCTTGACCGCACACATGAGAACCTCTCACACGCTCTCCTGACTTCACTGTCACCAGACACCAATCCCTCCAGAACAATAAACACGGGAAATCGAGACAGGATCGGAATAAGTGCTCCGAGATGTGTTACATCACACTATTTCCAGTTGCATGTGTGCACTATTTCCTCACACACTGATAAATACAGTGAACATGGAACAGATTAAAGAGATTCACACACTTCAGCCTGATTCGGGTCAAACTGCTCAAAACAAAGCTGCCGTTTTAATGATAACAATAAAGATCTCAAATGAGCTTCAATATCAAAACACTCCATGCAAACCACAATATGACTGCACACTTCACGGCGGTTTAGAGGTTAGTGATCATGGTGGAACAACAACCAACATTTTGAACCATTAATGTGGTGACAACAGCAGAATTTGGTTAAAGGCAGTTAACTAGTGATCTATTAAAGTCTTTCTGTGTATGAGAGCTTTCAGAATATGGGATTGTTCCTCACAGAAGAAAACAAGCGAGTGAAAAGAAGAAATGATCCCAAATAAAGCCTTCATTAAAAGCTTCAGACTTTTTGTTATATTGAAACATGATAGAATATATGAGGTCATTTTTGCTGTGCAAAACATGTTTTAGCGTTGGTTTCTAGGGTGTTGCTATGTGTTTGCTACTTAAACCCAAATATTTATTACAAATGTGGGAAACAACTGAATTCCACTGCCTTAAATTTTCTCCCAAATTCTGCTTAATGATTTATGAATGCTGCTGGTGAAGTTCACGCGAGACGGCAGATGCTGAAAACACTGCGAGCGTCACGCGTGATTGAGTTGTGTAGTAGACGAAACTGAGCCGCTCATGCACACAGAACATTCAGCGACATGACTAACTAGATGTAGTCTAATGGTACATTTGCATTACTAAAAATGTAAACGTTTTTGTGTACAGATGACAAAGCTGTCAAAAGAATCCCCGTTCACACAGATCCGTCAAAACGACTAAAATCGCTGTATTCTGCTGCCAGGCCAGTAGATGGCGATGTCACTTTGTAAAGAAACGCTATGCAGCTATAGACTCAACATGTAATACACATGCGTATGACGTCACTGTTTTCACAAATTCACATGTTTGTAGTTTACACAGAGATTTTGACAGTGTCGTTTTCAAAAATTTGTATTTTCAGGCCCCCAAAATGCTGTTAAACGCATTAAACGGCCAAAACACATTAAAAAAAATTTCCATTTGTATGTGAAAACGGTGTCTTGTACACATTATATAATCAAACGTTTATTATTGGCATCAATTATTACAACTGTTACAATAAAGTCCACTAAAGGAATTAGAGGTTTTTTGCATTTGGCTCCTAAACTCTGGAATAGTGTTAAATTTGTCAGCTATTTTTTTAGTCTTAGTCCTGTCCTGTGTTATATGTAGTTTTTAGGTTTGTTTTTTCATATTTATTCAACCGTTTTTGTTTAGTTAAGTTTTAGTTGACTATGGCCTGGTTTCACAGACAGGACTTAGATTAAGCCAAGATTAGATCTTAGTTCAATTAGGACATTAAAGTACCTTTTATAAACATACCCTAGAAAAAAAAATAAAAAAAGATTAAAAAAAAAAATAAAAAAAATCACTTCTGGTGTGCATCTTGAGACAAAACAATGACACTGACATTTTATGATATAAATAATATATATCCGTGCAAGTTGCTTTCAATTAAAACAGCTCAAACATGCATTTTATTCTGGGACTAGCTTTAACTGACAAAAAAATGGTGGTCAAAAATTAAAATGGTGAAATTCCTAATAGTATTTCCAAATTACATGTTTTTCTATTAAAAAAACTGCATAAAAGACTATATATGTATTGCATTGCTTAAGTGCATTTATTCAGCGATCACAAATCTAGTCAAGATCATGTTTAGATTTATTACAGAGAAGATTTAGCATGCACATGGTCGCCAGATTGCTAAATTAAGTAAAACACCAGGCAGAAAATGTATCCTTGTAACATCCTCTCCTCTTTTTTGACAAAAGCAAAAAGAGGTTTTGGTAAAGTTATTATTTTTCACGCATGTTGATATAGTCAAAGTTATCCTTTAATAACCTCGACATCGTCTCGTTTTAGTCATGAAAAAAAAGACTTCCTGATAATGTTCGGGCTCGGACACATTAAAAACATCTCTTTATCCAAGCATTCACATAATGCTTCTAATAAACTTTCGACGATTATATCAGATGAAATGGTACCAAATACACATCATCATATTTTATCTAAAATGCTATGATCAGCAGATAGTTCTGCTTTTGCTTCTCTGTTTCTACCTCAGGAGTAACTACAGATTGAACCAGCTCCAGTTTGGATGATTTCAGACAACTGTGAGGACTGCAGATGATGGCAACTTTCGATCGACGACATTCAATATTGTGATATTTTTCCTTATATTGTAATCACTACGATCACAGGATCTGCTGTCTGCTTAGCTGAATACATGTTAACTAACCACATACCATGCACTGTCACAGCTGTATATCACTGCCATGTGGATTTTTCTCTGACACACTCATCTCTGACTGATGACAGAACTGTAACAAGCATTTCCTGTAAAGCTGCTTTGAAGCAAATTATATATTGCTCTGAATTGAATATTGACATTAAAGGGATAGTTCACCCAAAAATGAAAATTTGATGTTTATCTGCTTACCCCCAGGGCATCCAAGATGTAGGTGACTTTTTTTCTTCAGTCGAACGCAAATTATGATTTTTAACTGCAACCGCTGCCGTCTGTCAGTCAAATAATAGCAGTGATTGGGAACTTGAACATTAAGAGTCGAAAAAACTTCCATAGACAAATCCAAATTAAACCCTGCGGCTCGTGACGACACATTGATGTCCTAAGACACGAAACGATCGGTTTGTGCGAGAAACCGAACAGTATTTATATCATTTTTTACCTCTAATACACCACTATGTCCAACTCCGTTCAGCTTCCGGCTAGTGAGGTCTGATCGCGCTCTGACAACGGAAGTGATGTCTCGCGCTCATTGAAGTATATGGGCGAGACATCACTTCCGTCTTCAGAACGCGTTTTTTGACCTCACTAACAGGAAGCTGAACGAAGTTGGACATAGTGGTGTATTAGAGGTAAAAATTATATAAATAACGTTCGGTTTCTCGCACAAACCGATCGTTTCGTGTCTTAGGACATCAATGTGTCGTCACGAGCCGCAGGTTTTAATTTTGATTTGTCTAAGCAAGTTTTATTTACTGTTATAGTTGAAGTTCCCATCTACTGCTATTATTTGACTGACAGACGGCAGCGGTTGCAGTTAATCATAATTTGCGTTCGACTGAAGAAAAAAAGTCACCTACATCTTGGATGCGCTGGGGGTAAGCAGATAAACATCACATTTTCATTTTTGGGTGAACTATCCCTTTAAGATTTTACCAGACTTCTGGTACTAGTCCTTTCTTTCTGAAATCTATCAAGACAACAGCTTGTGTGCCTCAACAACAATTATGTGTGGCCTACTTCAGTGACCTTTAACCTCTGACCCAAAACCCCAGGTTCAAGCATGTGTGCTGCTGAAATGAGCCGAGGGCCCCTGCTGGAGCTCTGTTTTTATCATCAGACAGACACTTAGGTTTCAACCGTATGCATTGATTTAACTCTTTTAATAAGGATGCAATGTCTTATTAAAGCTCTTATCCATTATTTTGTAAAACATTGTTCTTTCTCAGACAGTTAGAAGGCATTAATAATCAAACACAATGCAAGTGGACACAAACAATATGAATGAAGGGTCGTTTTGTTCTCCAGCACACATGCGAACACTCGAAGGAACGGGACGGGCAGCTGAAGGAGCTACAGCAGATAAAGGAGAGCCGTTCTTTGAGTCTATTAACACACAGACTGGCCCAATCAATGAACTTCAAGTGTTTGTACTCTCAGAAACTCTACAGACTTTTCTTAAACTTATTTTTCATTCTTAAAAGTTAGGCTACTGATGCTTAGAGCGTTGCTAGGGTGTTGTGGATGGTTGCCAGGGTGTTGCTATGCAGTTGCTAGGGTGTTGTAGGTGGTTTCCAGGGTGTTGCTATGCAGTTGCTAGGGTGTTGTGGGTGGTTCCCAGGGTGTTGCGAAGCATTTGCTAGGGTGTTTTGAGCAGTGTGTTACTATGCAGTTGCTAGGGTGTTGTGGGTGGTTCCCAGGGTGTTGCTATGCAGTTGCTAGGGTGTTGTGGGTGGTTCCTAGGGTGTTGCTATGCAGTTGCTAGGGTGTTGTGGGTGGTTCCCAGGGTGTTGCGAAGCATTTGCTAGGGTGTTTTGAGCAGTGTGTTACTATGCAGTTGCTAGGGTGTTGTGGGTGGTTCCCAGGGTGTTGCTATGCAGTTGCTAGGGTGTTGTGGGTGGTTCCCAGGGTGTTGCAAAGCATTTGCTAGGGTGTTTTGAGCAGTGTGTTACTATGCAGTTGCTAGGGCGTTGTGGGTGGTTCCCAGGGTGTTGCTATGCAGTTGCTAGGGTGTTGTAGGTGGTTTCCAGGGTGTTGCTATGCAGTTGCTAGGGTGTTGTGGGTGGTTCCCAGGGTGTTGCGAAGCATTTGCTAGGGTGTTTTGAGCAGTGTGTTACTATGCAGTTGCTAGGGTGTTGTAGGTGGTTTCCAGGGTGTTGCTATGCAGTTGCTAGGGTGTTGTAGGTGGTTCCCAGGGTGTTGTGAAGCATTTGCTAGGGTGTTTTGAGCAGTGTGTTACTATGCAGTTGCTAGGGTGTTGTGGGTGGTTCCCAGGGTGTTGCTATGCAGTTGCTAGGGTGTTGTAGGTGGTTTCCAGGGTGTTGCTATGCAGTTGCTAGGGTGTTGTGGGTGGTTCCCAGGGTGTTGCTATGCAGTTGCTAGGGTGTTGTGGGTGGTTCCAAGGGTATTGATAAGCATTTGCTAAGGTGTTTTGAGCAGTGCGTTACTAAGAGGTTGCTAGGTTGTTGATGGAGGTGTTGCTATGCAGTTGCTAGATTTTTTTTGAGAGGATTTTAGTGCGTTTCAGTGCAGTTTCTAGGGGGTTGTGGGTGGTTGCCAAAGCCCAGATACAGTTACTAAGGTGCTTTGAGTGGGTTTTAGTGTATTTAAATGCAGTTGCTAGGGTGTTGTGAATGGTTTCCAGGGTATTGATATGTGGTTGCTAAGGTGTTCGGAGTAGTGCATTACTATGCAGTTGCTAGGGTGCTGCAGGTGGTTGTGAGTGTTGCTATGCAGTCACGAAGGTGTTTTGAGCAGTGTGTTACTATGAGGTTGCTAGTGTGTTGTGGGTGGTTGCCATGGCATTGATATGCGGTTGCTAAGGTGCTCTGATCATTGTGTTACTATGAGTTTGCCAGTGTGTTATCTGTGGTTCCCAGGGTGTTGCTATGCAGTTGTTAAGATGTTTTAAGATTTTAGTGTTTCAGTGCAGTTGTTAGGGAGGTTTGGGTTAGATCGCTGATACACAGTTACTAAGGTACTCTGAGTGGGCTTTAGTGTGTTTCTATGCAGGTACTAGTGTTTTTTTAGTGCAGTTGCAACAATGTTGTGAGTGGTTGGCAGGGCATTGCTATGCAGTTGCTAGGGTGCTGTGGATGGTTCCCAGGGTGTTGCTATGCATCTACTAGGGTGCTATAGGTGGTTGCTAGGGCAAAATCATTTTCAAAAATGCTTTCATTAATTATTAAAACAAAACTTGAACCATCCATGTGATATCAACAGATGTCCTTACTCTGACAGAACACTCTCTGAATGAAGGCCAGCAACACAGAACCAAGATCCTCAACAATAGGACTGCAGGGTAATTATTGACTCGACTCCTCAGCGCGGGAGGCGTCCGTGTGTTTGGGCATTCCACGGAACAATAACAAAGAAATATCAATCTTTCATTAAGAGGAAAGAAAAATGGCCCAGGGACTCAAAGGTCAACTTCCTGTTTGGATCCTGTTTGGACTGCAGGTGCAAGTATGAACGACGGCACAGCCAACACAAACACGCGAGAGCCACGGACGTCTGCTATCGTCTGACCCACCTCCTGTTGGCAAGCAGCACTCAACGAAACTAAACTTGAGACGTGTACTACACTTCTGCAGCATGTTCAAGAGATGTGTGTGGTCATGATTCTAAGATATTACACAATTAGATGCAAAAGAAAATCCTAAACAGAAAAGCCTCACTGCTTGCATTGAGAAGAAAAGTATATGCTGACATGATAGATAAAACTATTTCATTGAAAAAGTTATTCATTTACTTACTAGTAAAGTTAGGATCATTACTTTCGTACATTAGTTTCATTGCTGATAAAACCATTATGTGTTTGTCTAGTGCCGTTCTGAACACAGCGTAATTGGGCTGTTTTGCCTCGAGCACGCAGCTGAATGCAAGCCGTCACCTGACCCAGGCTCACAAAGACAGCCACACCTTTCATGTAATTGTGCAATCCCATCTCTATACTGAAGTAAGTCGTAGCTTGCAAGGCCATGCGTCAGGGCCAAACGTGCGCCTGCGTGAGTCAACGGCTCTGCCTTGAAGTGTTCCTGCAAGTGAGAACAATTCCAAAGGCTTGCAATAAATGCTAGGAGGAGCTAGCAGCGCCAGCACCATGTGAAAACAGGTCAGGCGCATTGTGAGGGGACAAAGGCAACGACATGACATCAGCCCTGCGCAAAACAAAAACGCAGCAGGGGGGAGGAAGAGGAACAACGGCGATCCCAAGCTTCTCCAGATGCACGTTTGCTGTCTTTGGAGCAACCCATGCGAGAACTTTGCTTTGACATCATGACCCACTTTCCCTTCCCGTTCAGTTTTAATTCAGATTCACAAACGGTTCAGAAGGCTTTAGAGGATAGTTCAAGCAAGCTCAAGTGAATTAGAATATCTTCTCCTCCCTCTTGCAGCATCTCTTCTCTGATGTCGAGGAAGGGGCATCCTGTCACTCACATGAGATCCACCAATAGCAAACCACAACCATCCAATCAATTCCCCACAGACAAAATCAAGCCCCGCCCTACATTTGTTCTTGTTTGAGAAGCGTTTCACTCGGATACGACACAATAGAGAAGAAAAGACCAGCACAACTTCCCTTTTAAAGGGTTAGTTCACCCCAAAAATAATGTCATTAATTACTCTCCCTCATGTCGTTCCACACCCGTAAGACCTTCGTTCATCTTCAGAACACAAATTAAGATATTTTTGATGAAATCCGATGGCTCAGTGAGGCCTGCATAGCCAGCAATGACATTTCCTCTCTCAAGATCCATTAATGTACTAAAAACATATTTAAATCAGTTCATGTGAGTACAGTGGTTCAATATTAATATTATAAAGCCACGAGAATATTTTTGATGCGCCAAAAAAACAAAATAACGGCTTATATAGTGATGGCCGATTTCAAAACACTGCTTCAGGAAGCTTCGGAGCGTTATGAATCTTTTGTGTCGAATCATGTTTCGGATTGCCAATATTCTCGTGGCTTTATAATATTAATATTGTACTTACATGAACTGATTTAAATATGTCATTGCTGGATATGCAGGCCTCACAGAGCCATCGGATTTCATCAAAAATATCTTAATTTGTGTTCTGAAGATGAATGAAGGTCTTACGGGTGTGGAACGACATGAGGGAGAGTAATAAATGACATTATTTTCATTTTTGGGTGAACTAACCCTATAATGATGACTTTAAAATACTTTCTACTACCCCAGCTAGGGCTGTCAAAAGTACCGACTTCGGTACCAAGTCGTGAGGATAACAGCGTTTCCCTCTTGCATTTTGACAGCTGTTGAGCGGATTCTTAAACACCTCTGATTGGCCACTGCGTTCACATGCTCAACAGATATGTCTGTGATTGGCTACAATGCATCAAAAGCTGGGTTTCCATCAAAACATGAAGCGAATCTTTTTCGCAAAAAAAAAAAAAAAAGTTAATTAGGTGCATTTCCATCAAGTTGATCGAGCGTTTCCACCTCTCATTATTCGCATTAACTCTTTTTCAAACAAGTCAAAAACCACCTCAAGTGAGCATAAAAACTATTTTGCGAATTAAGTTTTTTCTTTCCACTCGTTTCTGATGCGATACTTCAAAATGCACATAAAAACTGGGTGATGGAAACATATCTAAAGATGTCTATTTACAACATGTTTTTGAAGCGTTGATCATTGTAGCCAATCAGACGTATCCGCTGAGTGCATGAACACAATGGCCAATCAGAAGTGTTTAAGAATCCGCTCAACAGCGCTCAAAATGCTAGAGGGAAACACTGGTATTGTCACATTTTTAAAATTTCAGTACTAACTTCCGAAGTCGTTAGTTTTGACAACCCTAATCCCAGTTTATAGACAATTTGAAGCCATTTGAAGTTCAATTTCACTGTGAGGTTTTTGCTCCATTTGTTTGAGCAGATGAACACAGTAACCAATGACCCGATGACTGTTCAGTTTAGTCATGTTTAGGTGGACGTTTCTAACCAAGTCCTGCCACGTCGATGCAAGCCCAGCAGAGCAACCCCGAACAGACCGCTGTAACATGTAGATGTTGCACAATGAATTCCAGTAGCACTAAACGCCTTCTGAGCAGGATTTGATGGTGCTTAATCTAGGAAGGAATTTCTAATGGAAAACACAGCAGCGTGTTCAGGACACGACCACACACGGCCTGGCCGAAGAGAGCAGTCTCACTCTTTCATCATACATCAGTGCACTGAGCTGAAACCAACAGCAGTGAAAGATTGAGAGAGACAGCTGAAGACATTCACTCAACACAGACACAGATATAAGGGTTAGTTCACCCAAACATTAAAATACTCTCCCTCATGTCGTTCCACACCCGTAAGACCTTCGTTCATCTTCAGAACACAAATTAAGATATTTTTGATGAAATCCGAGAGGAGACTCGTCCATAGACAGCAATATAATCAACGCTTTCAAGGTCCAGAAAGGTACTAAAGACATCGTTAAAACAGTCATGTGACTGCAGTGGTTCAACCTTAATGTTACGAAGAGACGAGAATACTTTTTGTGCGCAAAAACAAAACAAAAATTACTTTATTTAACAATTCTCATATGCTATTTACGTTGCAGAGCTTCCGTGTTTACGTCCGAATGCCGGCTCAGTATTGGCCAAAGCTGGTCACGTGATCAGCACGATGCATGCATGTGATGCTGACGCAGGAGCCGGCCAATAATGAGTCGCCGTTCTGATGGAGAACCTGGAAGCGCTGGACGTAAACAACGAATCAGAATGACACAGAAGAGAAGAGATTATTTTTGTTTTGTTTTTGCGCACAAAAAGTATTCTCGTCTCTTTGTAACATTAAGGTTGAACCACTGCAGTCACATGACTGTTTTAACGATGTCTTTAGTACCTTTCTGGACCTTGAAAGTGTTGATTATATTGCCGTCTATGGACAAGTCTCGGATTTCATCAAAAATATCTTTATGTGTGTTCTGAAGGTGAACGAAGGTCTTACGGGTGTGGAACGGCATGAGGGCGAGTAATTTTATTTTAGGGTGAACTAACCCTTTAAAGCCATCAGCCTCACGCATGGAAACTTTCATGGACACTTTCACACTGGGAAAAGGAGCACAGACACACAAATAATCTACATCTCAGAGATTTCATCAATGAAATACAGCTGTTAGAAGACCGAAATAAAACAACAGGTGATGCATATCGGTCATCCAAACAAAAACTCACGTTTCTCATCGTCTTGATGCACTAAAGATGCTGCTCTCGACAAAACATCCAAAGGCGTTTCCATCCTGGTCCAGACCCTGAGCACATATGGAAAACCAGATGGTTAAACTCAGATAACGTGTTTTCATGGTGTCGCATTCAGGAGCATGCTAGTATTTGGGAATCTCTTTGCCACGATCCACATGTTTTCTCATGGATTCCCAGAATAAACAGTGCAAACATGTGGAGCGCGCTCTTCCCACACTTAACATTCCAGAGAGCGCATTCCAGAGCTCCAAACACAGCTGAGCGACTCCCAACTTCACAACTGGAATTCAAACTTATGGAATGCGGTTCAAAATGAATTCGTGCGCGTTGTGGACGCGCGTCGACGCAACAGAACTAGAACGCGACGCTGTTTTTGTATCAACCGCGCGCGCGTTTCGTTAATAAAGATTGCAGTGCAGTCGCGTCGCCTCATGTTAAGCGTGAGGAAGTTTTACCATCCATGCTTTCCCGTTAATTATTAATGTGGAAACTGCGTCAACTCCCTTTAATTCAACAGAAAGCGTAACGCGTGCGGTCTTCGACGCTTTGATTATGATTCCTGGTCCAGAAATGATCATAAGCTCCATAATATAATCCCTATCGTACATGTGCAGTGTTGCATATGTTAAAGAACAAAGTCGAGTAAACTACATACCACTTTGAAGCGCCACTTTGAAATCTCCTCAGTCACAAACTCGATGAGAGATCCTGAGCAAAGAGCCCCAAAATCCAGTGGAAAAGATCCAGAGTTTGATGTGGTAATCCAGGACTGAGTTTGGGAAGTGGCAGTGCGCGAGCAGTGGGGAAGAATGCTTGGAATGATGGAATTCTCTTCCTAGCAGGTGATGAGAGTGAAGAATTCTCATTGGTCGGGGTCAACGGAATGAGATCAGCATACATTATGCTAATGAGGGAGTGACGTCATACACCATTGCAACAGGTACAACGTGAAGGGCAGGTCAGGAAATAAACAAACACACTTTATTTAGAAACGTTTATTGACATTTTCTCAGGAATAGTGTGCATTCATTTAGTATGCACTGCTTCAGTCAAACATACAACACACTTTCATGCTTGGACTGTAAATAAATATCAACTATGGAAAGCAAGGTGGAAATATTACAATGTTTGACACAGTTATTGTGAAATGCGTTTAGAAATAATTGTCAGTCAGGATGGTTTTCTACGCCAGCCTCTCCACATTTTCTGCAGCTTTTTTACGCTGTACGACACCGTTTTGACGGGACCTGTAAAACAAGTTTCACTCGCTGAATCAAAATATAAAAACATTTAAGCAAATCACATTTCAGAAAACACCAAAACTGACTGATGCTTGGATGAAAGAATATTAAACTTCAGAATAAAAATTAAAAATTATATCATTTTGTTTATCTAGTGTTGAAATGACCTAAAAATCTTGATACAGAGTTGACTTATGAATGTTGTGACACAGAACACAATTACTAAAGTTGATAACGTTCTTAAAATCTCTCACCAGCGGTGGCGATTCCTTTGGCACTCTGTGTTAGGCTGGAGGTTTTCACTATCGATGAAATTCCTGTGAAAACAGTGTTATTACATATGATAATAAATCATAATTTGGCAATTACAACAAGTGTAACAAATCATCTGCCAACAGCATGCTGAACTGATGTCATTTTAAAAGTTATTAGTAAGTATTTTCAATCTAAGTGTTACATAACTGAAGAGTGAAATACTTTAATTATATTTAAGATAAATATATTTAAGGTGAAACAACTTTTGCTCTATGTTGTGTCATCTGTAGTGATTCCTTACTAATTGATGCAGTTCATTCTATATAGTGACAGACTGAAATATCCTTCTTTTTTTTTAATGTTGCATACAGGGCATAAACACACGCAGGTGTTTGACGGTTATTATGACAATGAGACATGAGGGTGAGGCCGCTGGAGAAACACAACACCACAAAAAAACCCAGCCGGCCAGTTTGGCGAGTCCAGAAAGCACGTCTCTTTGAAAACCACTGCTTATTTGCACTTCCATTCATCTTCTGTAAAGTTGTTTATTTCATGCTATTCAAATGAGAGTGTGATGTGTGGTTCTTTATTAGACAGCGTCAGTGTTAAGGACTTGATATACTCACGGTGAAGTTCCTTTTCATTCTTCGCTCAAGGGTAAAAAACGAGTTTTGCTGTGATATACTGTTAGCGAACATCCCGACGCCATCCACGCTGCTGAGAGCGACGTTTCGATGAATGTAAATATATGGAGCCCTGCACGTGACATGCAGTAAAAAAATAGTAGGCAATTGCGCGCAGGCCGCGCACGATTTAGCAAATTAAGCGAACGAAATAGTCAATCGCGTGCAAGATTTAGCATATCAAGGGAACGAAATAGTAAAATGTGCGTATGATTTACCAAATCGAGGTAACAAAACAGTTAATCGTGCGCACGATTTATCAAATTAAGGGAACAAAATAGTAAAATTGCGTGAGCGAAATAGTAAATTGCGTGCAAGATTTAGCATATCGAGGGAACAAAATAGTAAAATGTGCGCATGATTTAGCAAATTGAGGGAACAAAACAGTTAATTGCGTGCACGATTTAGCAAATTAAGGGAACAAAATAGTAAAATTGCGTGAGCGAAATAGTAAATTGCGTGCAAGATTTAGCATATCGAGGGAACGAAATAGTAAATTGCGTGCACGATTTAGCAAATCAAGGGAACGAAATAGTAAATTGCGTGCACGATTTAGCAAATTAAGGGAACGAAATAGTAAATTGCGTGCACGATTTAGCAAATTAAGGGAACGAAATAGTAAATTGCGTGCACGATTTAGCAAATCAAGGGAACGAAATAGTAAATTGCGTGCACGATTTAGCAAATTAAGGGAACGAAATAGTAAATTGCGTGCACGATTTAGCATATCAAGGGAACGAAATAGTAAAATGTGCGTATGATTTACCAAATCGAGGTAACAAAACAGTTAATTGCGTGCACGATTTAGCATATTAAGGGAACGAAATAGTAAAATGGCGCATGATTTAGCAAATTATAGTAAAATTGCGTGAGCGAATAGTAAATTGCGTGCAAGATTTAGCATATCAAGGGAACGAAATAGTAAAATGTGCGTGCACGATTTAGCAAATTAAGGGAACGAAATAGTAAATTGCGTGCACGATTTAGCAAATCAAGGGAACGAAATAGTAAATTGCGTGCACGATTTAGCAAATCAAGGGAACGAAATAGTAAATTGCGTGCACGATTTAGCAAATTAAGGGAACGAAATAGTAAATTGCGTGCACGATTTAGCAAATCAAGGGAACGAAATAGTAAAATGTGCGTGCACGATTTAGCAAATTAAGGGAACGAAATAGTAAATTGCGTGTTTAGCACGATTTAGCAAATCAAGGGAACGAAATAGTAAATTGCGTGCACGATTTAGCAAATCAAGGGAACGAAATAGTAAATTGCGTGCACGATTTAGCAAATTAAGGGAACGAAATAGTAAATTGCGTGCAAGATTTAGCATATCGAAGGGAACGAAATAGTAAATTGTGCGCATGATTTACCAAATCGAGGTAACAAAACAGTTAATTGCGTGCACGATTTAGCAAATTAAGGGAACAAAATAGTAAATTGCGTGAGCGAAATAGTAAATTGCGTGCAAGATTTAGCATATCGAGGGAACGAAATAGTAAATTGCGTGCACGATTTAGCAAATTAAGGGAACGAAATAGTAAATTGCGTGCACGATTTAGCAAATTAAGGGAACGAAATAGTAAATTGCGTGCACGATTTAGCATATCAAGGGAACGAAATAGTAAAATGTGCGCATGATTTAGCAAATTAAGGGAACGAAATAGTAAATTGCGTGCAAGATTTAGCATATCAAGGGAACGAAATAGTAAAATGTGCGTATGATTTACCAAATCGAGGTAACAAAACAGTTAATCGTGCGCACGATTTATCAAATTAAGGGAACGTAAATTGCGTGAGCGAAATAGTAAATTGCGTGCAAGATTTAGCATATCGAGGGAACGAAATAGTAAAATGTGCGCATGATTTAGCAAATTAAGGGAACGAAATAGTAAATTGCGTGCACGATTTAGCAAATTAAGGGAACGAAATAGTAAATTGCGTGCACGATTTAGCAAATTAAGGGAACGAAATAGTAAATTGCGTGCACGATTTAGCAAATTAAGGGAACGAAATAGTAAATTGCGTGCACGATTTAGCAAATTAAGGGAACGAAATAGTAAATTGCGTGCACGATTTAGCAAATTAAGGGAACGAAATAGTAAATTGCGTGCACGATTTAGCAAATCAAGGGAACGAAATAGTAAATCGAACAAAACAGTAAATCACGCAAAAATAGTGTCAGTGTCTCTTTAAAATAGAATTACAGCTTCATTTTTTACGATAAAGTGGGTCGCCAATGTTTTCACTCGCGTCTGACCTCTACGGACTCAACAGAACAAATTAACCAGAGAAGATTTACACCTCAAAGAAGGCGGAGCCTCCGAGCAACACCCACCTATTATATCATCACCACCACGGACCAATGGGAGTTCAGAGGTGTTAACCAGCCAGTGCAAAAATTTAATGGAAAATTTCACCTTGGCAATCTGTTTCAAACTCCCGAAACAAACTTTATTTTGGCCTGATTTTCTTTTGATTTCATCTGAGCTGCTGCTGGTGGTTTTACCTTGCTGTACGACGGAGCCGCAGTCTGGGTCCTGCGCCACCTGCAGGAGGATCTCCTCCACATCCCTGTTCTTACCCGGACGGTCCACCAGACGCGTGATCTGCTGCTGAAGGGTGCGTGGAAGAGCCATGAGCTGCGTGAACTGACCCTCAGGGCTTTTGTCCACCTAGTGAACAGAAAACAGGAACATCCTGAATAAATGTACTTGGAGAAGTGAGAAAAATCACAGACACAGCAGATGGATTCAGTGGCACCCTGTCGTCTCAGAGGTGATGTAAGGTTTCAGGTGAGTAAAGCGTTTGTTGATGGACTGTCATTGTAGTTACTATGTGGGATTGAATGAGTGCACTTGATGACACCACTACAAATGTCTGTCCCCTCAAATAGTGCCCTATTTAAGGGTACAGGGGGCGAGTCTTTAATCATCTCGTCTTCTGTACGAGAGAGTAAAGCCACAAGCCCTTAGTAACCTGCCTAATATCAGACAGCAGCTGAACTCAGTCAATCCACAGGGATTCTCCTGGAACACAGAACGAACAGAACCTGAATGCGATCCATGACACGCGTGAAGCCACGTCTCTCACCTCCAGCCGGCCCTGTTGAGGCTTGTACACCACCTGCGGGCACTCTTGAAGAATATTGTTGTATAACTTGCGGAAATGCTGCATGTTGTCTTTTACGATGTTGGAGACTTTGGATTTATCCTCACCAATCACCATCCTGAAATCCCCTTCAGTCAGACAGAAGACAAACACATTCACTTAGGAAAAACAATAAACGAATAGATATCTCCATACTTCCACAGTTGTAGACATGTGCCGATATTCAGATATCACGATAATGAATATACATGATATTGTTATCGTGGGCACCTCAAAATACCGTGAATAATTATTTATTACCAATTATTAAAATTTTTATATTACATTTTAAGAATACTTTCCCTATCAACCATATAAAATCCACAATACCACTGTATTCTGCGTCAAAGAGGCAAGCGCACTATGTAAACAAACCCAACATGCATGAGAAGCACATGGCAGAACGAGTGAAAGAGACACTCTCTGACAGCAGAGGGCGCTGATAGAACAGCAGAAATGCAGCGGTTACCCCGGAAACAAAGCAGCTGCGCTACTACAGTATTTAAAATGCTTTGTATTCGCAATGTTGTTCATCACAGCACCAAATACTCAATACTTAAAGACTTAACTGGCTATTTATTTTCAAACTTAAACATTTTTATATTTTAATATGGACTACAACATGCCCTATAATGATTGAAAATTTTCTGATTATTTGTTATTGTTCAGTAACACTTGATGACCTAAGAATTCATTAGTTAACATGTTAATTCATTATTACCAAACTGACAATGAAAAAATACTTTTATAATAGCATTTATTAATCTTAGTTAATGTTAATTTCTAGTTAAGGTTTATTAACATTCAACTAAAGTCAAAAGTTGTAATTATTATTTAATGGACCTAAAACTAACAATGATCAGTTGTATTTTTTAACTAATATTAATTAATTAATTAAATACCTTCTGTAACAAAAGTAGCTATTGCTCATTCTTAATCTTAGTTAATGCATTAAATAATGAGACCTTATATAGTGTTTCCTGTTGTTCTTTATAATTCTTTTGCACTTTAATCTCATAAGAGAAAGAGTTCTTAAACCTGTTATACTATCACAACACTTTTTTTGCAACTTATTTCAATACCGTGATAAAAGCGTAAGCAATTATCGCAACATAAAATTTGATAACGTCACATGCCTACACAGTTGTATTACAAGTTTTTTTCGTTGGAAGCCAAAATCGAAATAGAAAATCAATTATGATTAATCTTGCATCCCTACTTCAGAATAAAGCTGGTGTGAGTAGAGCTGCTGAAGTGGAGATTTCTGACTGAACGGCCAAATACAGATTAGACTAAAATGTAAAATGCATGCAAGAAAGACTCACCAGAGTAGGACAGTCCTGCTATCTGGAGGAAAAGGTCTTCTTCTGAACAACTTTCAGGCAGCATGAGAAAAGAAGCAATCACGGCACTTTTCAGGTTCCCTACAAGAGCATCCCGCAGTTTTCCATTCTCATTCTGGAGCAGAATTCGAACCTAGGAGGAAAAACATGTACTGACTGACACTTGAGCATAAAGTGTCTAAACTGAAACAACATGACGAAGCCAAGAAAAACTGCATGTGCTCAACAAACGTCCAGTGCATTTTCTCTTAATGCCTTTTGAAAGACATTGAAGAATTAATCACAGCAGCGCGTCTGCGTGAAGCGTAACGCCTGAGGAGGAAGTACTCACAGGTTTGTGTAAGCGGCCTGCGACGTACAGCGTTTTCCAGTGGAGCAAGTCATCGATCAGAGCATCAGTGCTGACCACACCGTACTTCATCACCTGCAAACACAAGAGACTTATTCAAACAAACTGCTTTACATTTTACAGACTAAAAGATTGCATTTTTCTGAGCAAAAATACAGTGAAGTATTATTATATACAGCTGTTTTCTATGTGAATATATAATAAAGTGAAATTTATTCCTGAATTTTCAGCATCATTACTCCAGTCTTCAGTGTCACATGATCCTTCAGAAATCATTCTGATATGATGATTTGCTGCTCAAGAAACATTTATGATTATTTTCAATGTTGAAAACTACGGAAGAGGATTAGGGCCAAGCAATAATAAAAAAATAAAACCATCTCGAGATTAAAGTTGTTAAATTTCGAGAAAAAAGTCGAAATAAAATGTTGAGAATAAAGTCATTAAATTACGAGAAAAAAGTTGTTAAATTATGAGAACAAATTCGTAATTTAATGACTTTTTTCTCATAATTTAATGACTTTACTCTCAACATTTTATCTCGACTTTTTTCTCGAAATTTAACAACATTTTTCTCATAATTTAATGAATTTGTTCTCGTAATTTAACAACGTTTTTCTTGTAATTTAACAAGTTTTTTCTCGAAATTTAACAACTTTAATCTCAAGATGGTTTTATTTTTTATTATTGCTTGGCCCTAATCCTCTTCCGTAGAAAACAGATTCAGATTTTTGTGGAAACTGTTATTTTTCAGGATTCTTTGATGAACAGAAAGTTCAAAAGAACAGAATTTTTGTAAAGGCCATTTGACTCAGTCTTTAAACACTTTCCAACATGATTACGTCATGCGTGGAGCATCACAGAGCAGTGCAAGACGAGCATTTGTGGTTAAAAAGTATATAATCTTTATTTTTTAAATAAATGTCCGATGGTTTCTCTAGATAAGACTCTTATTCCTCGTCTGGGATCATGTAGAGCTCTTTGAAGCTGCACTGAAACTGACATTTGGACCCGTTGAACCCCAGTGAAGTCCACGATATGGCTAATCTCACCCCAATCTTTTGTAAAGTAGGGTATATATGGCACAAGATTCACGCTCCTACCCTGTCATCAGCAGGAATCAGCGTGTTGAAGTAAACTCCAGCGCCGTACTCGCTCTGTATGTTGCTGATGTGTTTCGGCCCCAGGAATCTGAGGAAAGAGTAGTGCTTCCTGTTCTCTATGAGGTTCATGGTGTGCCACGTGACCGGATCATCCACAGCAAACACAAAGTCCAGCATGTTCCTCTGAAACACACAAAACAAAAGCACTTCTGAAGAACATTCAATGCATTAAATTAAAGGATTAGTTCACTTTCAAATTAAAATTTCCTGATAATTTACTCTCCTCCATGTCATCCAAGATGTTCATGTCTTTCTTTCTTCAGTGGAAAAGAAATGAAGGTTTTTGATGAAAACATTCCAGGATTTTTCTCCATATAGTGGACTTCACTGGAGCCCAAACAGTTGAAGGTCAAAATTACAGTTTACAGCAATCCCAGATGAGGAATAAGAGTCTTATCTAGAGAAACCATCGCTCATTTTCTAATTTTTTTTTAATTATGTACGTTTTCACCATAAATGCTCATCTTGAACATTTATGGTTAGAAAGAAAGACATGAACATCTTCTTGGATGACATGGAGGTGAGTAAATTATCAGGAAAAATTTATTTGAAAGTGAACTAATCCTTTAAAGTTTCTCCACATATTAATAACTATAGCACTGTGGGCAATTAACTGAAGATTCACTCTACTATATATTGGGCAGAATCACACTTGATGATGAGTGACACTCTCCAGGTAACAACAACACGTGGAAAGTGTCACGTGAGGCGTTTCTTACCGTCATCTGACCTTGAGAGCTTCCAGTCTGTCTGAACACAGCAGATCCATAAGCAAACGCCAGGCTGATGTCCTGAGGGAACTGACTGAGGATCTTCCTGAAGAACACACTGCTGTTCTGGAGAGCTGGAAGCGTCATCGCGGAGCATGAACACAAACTCTGATCAGATCGTGTCAGTGTGTGCAGATCTCATCGTAACGCGCATGCGCGATGCCAATAACTAATGTGATTAATAGTTATATTGATAACTAATTGCTTTTCGTCTACTGAATATCTTAAAGATGTTAGCTGCAGCTGTTTTTGAATGACAGTTTCATCGTGGCGCTCTAAAGAGCGTCCTCTGTGCAGTTGATAGCTCGCTGGCGCCCCCGTGCGGTCTGGTGCAACAAAATCAAGATTTTTCTTTCGTGTTTATTTTATGAATTTATATATTTATACTCTTGTAATTCTGCTAAAGCTGTGTGAAATTCTTCATAAATAATAATTGTGTTCTTTATGTATAACTGCATTTACTTCCACAATAACTGCAATTATATGATGGTGCTGCCCAGGTCAAAAAATACTATAGTGTTTTTGAACCATACTATAGTAAATTGTAGTATACTGTATAAATTATAGTATTTACAACACTTTGTTAATGAATCCTTCAGCATACTGTAGTATTAACTACAGTGAACTGATAAACTATAATAAATACTGTAGTATATTTTTTTTACTACAGTAAACTGTAGTGTATATTGTAGTATAATATATTCTATAGTTGTAGAAAACAGTATTGGGTAAAGTAATTTGATTATATTACTATAGTTGTTATATTACCACAGGAACTATAGAATTACCACAACAAATTAATTCAAGTACTTTACTATAGTATGGTTCAAAAACACTATAGTATTTACTATAAATTACTCTAGTATTTGGGTGTCTATAAAAAAATATGACATACGACAACCTTTTTTTATGTAAAAAGTTGATCTGTAATCAACATCTTTTTACTTTACTAGACTTACATTCACACCAAGAATGATAACTATAAAGATAACCAAAATAATGACTATATTAGCGTCCACACCAGCACACAGTATTGTTCTGTTTTTCTGCAGTTTTGTCGTCTGCCGCTGTAAATGCTCAAAATCGTTAAAGTTACACAATGTAAAAACTGCATACATTTTGCGGAATAACGTTTTGGTTGTGCTTCGGCTCTGTGCGGATGAAAATGATTAACCTACTGCTCATAAAAAAAATCACTACTAGGCTTAAAGGTGCAGTGTGTAAATTTTAGTGGCATCTAGCGGTGAGGTTGCGAATTGCAATGTATTGCGGTCAATACTGAGTCCGCTTTCGGATGTAAACAACTGGCAACAGGAAGAGTTTCACTTTCAAAATGCTTTGAAATCGCCCTCTTATTACCCAGTTTGCTTCAAACTTCATCAGAATAATGTCAAGACATGGCAGATGTAGACCTGTGAAAAGACTCTTGATATCTTAAATACTGTTGCCACGGCAACACATCAAACTTTTATAATATTCTTGGGTGTTTTTGAGGCTCATAGCATTCTTCAAATTGCATGAAACTCGACACACAAGTCAAAGTTGTCGTCCAGCAGACATGGGCAAAGCCTTAGAAACAGGCGGGGAGGAGGGGCTCTATAGTGCCACCTTTTGACAAAAGAAAGCTGGACAACTTTCTAATTTAGTCATTAGTTCCGACCAACAGGATATTTTTGGTTTGAATATCTTGAACAGTGTTGCCATGATTAGGGATTAAAGTAATGACAAAAAAGGGAAACAGGAAGTGTCTCATATCATGTAAAATCATTATTTGATTTAAATATACAATATGTCATATTTTCTGTCCGCTAGAGGTCGCTAGAGGCCTGTTCAAAACAAAGGCGTAGCTTGATGACGCCAAGTTTGAGCGCGGAATCTTGGGACATGTGGTCTTCACATCACAGCCGGTGGAAAACAATTGGGATAGGACACGGGAAGAAATCATGTTCATGGATGCGATTATTAACGTTACTGTAGTGTGAAGCAGAGCAGGAGCGAGTGTTGTGGAGCTGAACGAGGAGCTGGAGCGATTGATCAACACACGCCTCACGAGCAGCGGGACTTTTATTATGACACAGTCGCCGGCGCCGCTTCCGCTTTTCCGGTCATGAGTATGAGGTAACGCAGCTCTGTTTATCATATTAGATACATTTGAGAGTGTTGAAAATGATGTTATAGCGTTACTCTGTGCGTTCGCTCGGCGGCTGCTGTGAGACACTGTTACACACTGCAGTAAGATAGATCGATTTTACAATATCATATTAAATGCTGGATGGCTTGTGTTGATAAATGGCATGCAATTAATTTTAAAACGTATTGAATGATGGAGAAAATGCTGTATTACTGTAACTAAAAATAAAGCTGCATCTGATTATGCTATGTTAGCTACTTCACAAAATAGTGTTTTTCTCTGAGGCGTGGTAAAGCATGAGACTCGCAAAAAATCAAAGAAAATTAGATTTAAACAATAAGACTAAACGTGTTGAGCTTTATAACAATAATTAGTTTTTTGTCTATAAATATATCAAAACAGTTGTTCCCTTGCCTATTAAAACATGTAAATATTAAAGGTGTTTCCATGGTTTCTACAAAATAAACCGGAAACCGAGGGTAACGCGGGTATGACGCCATTGACAGGCGACTCCTCACACGTCCCGGTTAAAATTGCAATTTTCTCACGATTTACAAATAGTTGCAAACATTTGGGATATTATAAGTACTCAAGTGAACAAAATATATAACACTGGCCTAGAGGTTTTTGGATATTTTACTGCAAAATTCTTACATATTGCACCTTTAAAATAAATTAAGATTGTATGTTGCCCGCCATGCACAGGTTTGGGGTGGGGGTGGCGGCGGGGCTTGGACCCGTCATCGCTACTTGCAGCTATATTTATTGTTATAGTTGTGGTGTGGAATCTGCTATTCTTATTATATTTAGAACTATTTATTTATAGTTACAGTTATTGTATATATACAGTACAGTCCAAAAGTTTGGAACCACTAAGATTTTTAAAGGTCCCGTTTTTCGTGGTTTTTTGAAGCTTTGATTGTGTTTATAGTGTGCAATATAACATGTGTTCATGTTTCGCGTGTAAAAAAACACAGTATTTTTCACATAATTGACTTATCTGTATACCGCTGTTTCAACTGTCATAAAAACGGGCTGATGACTTCCTTGTTCTATGAAGTCCCTCCTTCAGAAATACGTAACGAGTTCTGATTGTGCCAGCGGTTCCTGTGTTGTGATTCGACAGCTCTGAGCGCACCATGCCCGGAAAGGTCACGCCTCTTACCATAACGTGGAGATGCACGCGCTCAGTGTTATTGTAAACATGTCTTTAATTTTACCCTATCAATTTGAGCCGGAATCAGACCCGGTGATTGGACTGCGGGATGAAAATAACAGCGTTTCGACGACATGGCGACAAACACACTCTACAAACGCAACTCTTGTGTATTCCTGTGGGCGGAGGTTAGTCAAAAAACTGTTTTAGTGACGTCATTAAAGAAGGAAGTAGAGGGATGTAGTCCAAACTGTCCGTTCGATGTAGGCGACTTCTGTTAAATAAAATATCTCGCTTGGCATTGAACTTTGAGCTTTAAAATTTTACAGATTTTATTTATACTCTAACAACAACATTACACACTAACTAAAGTTTGAAACATGGGATCACGAAGAACGGGACCTTTAATGTTTTTAAAAGAAGTTTCGTCTGCTCACCAAGGCTACATTTATTTAATTAAAAATACAGTAAAAAACAGTAATATTGTGAAATATTATTACAATTTAAAATAACTGTGTACTATTTAAATATATTTGACAAAGTAATTTATTCCTGTGATCAAAGCTGAATTTTCAGCATCATTACTCCAGTCTTCAGTGTCACATGATCCTTCAGAAATCATTCTAATATGCTGATCTGCTGCTCAATAAACATTTATGATTATTTTCAATGTTGAAAACAGTTGTGTACTTTTTTTTCAGGATTCCTTGATGAATAGAAAGTTCAAAAGAACAGCATTTATCTGAAATACAAAGCTTCTGTAGCATTATACACTACCGTTCAAAAGTTTGGGGTCAGTAAGAATTTTTATTTTTATTTTTTTGAAAAGAAATTAAAGAAATGAATACTTTTATTCAGCAAGGATGCATTAAATCAATCAAAAGTAAATGGCAGTAAAGACATTTATAATGTTACAAAAGATTAGATTTCAGATAAACACTGTTCTTTTGAACTTTCTATTCATCAAATAATCCTGAAAAAAAATATTGTACACAAATATTTTGTACAATTGTACACATTAAATGTTTCTTGAGCAGCAGATCAGCATATTAGAATGATTTCTGAAGGATCATGTGACACTGAAGACTGGAGTAATGATGCTGAAAATTCAGCTTTGATCACAGGAATAAATTACTTTGTCAAATATATTTAAATAGTACACAGTTATTTTAAATTGTAATAATATTTCACAATATTACTGTTTTTTACTGTATTTTTAATTAAATAAATGTAGCCTTGGTGAGCAGACGAAACTTCTTTTAAAAACATTAAAAATCTTAGTGGTTCCAAACTTTTGGACTGTACTGTATATATATATATATGTATATATGGCATTTTATGGAACTCCAAAATGTAGTTTGTTTGTTTATTAATTGATTGAGTTCACACACTTATATATATATATGTGAGGTAAGTGAAGGAAATCATGTTGTGCAGCCATATCCTACTACAAAGAAATTGCTGTTTTCATTATCAGCCACTAGAGAGCACTAAAAGATTTAGCATTTGATTATTAATTTATTTATGAGCATTTTCTTGGTAAATCTACTCTAGAGTGATGACGTGTTTGATGACAGCACACAGCAGACAACACCAGGATTCATTCACGTGATGATGATGATGCAGCAGGAGCTCTGTTGAAATTATTATGCAGATGCAAAGGAGGGTTGCAAAAAACATAGTGATTCTGTGATGAGAAAATTGTTTTAATTTAATGAACAAAGTTCAAAACCATTTTCACTGGTGCTCAAAGAGAATCGTGCTCTTGTGTCGTGTTCACATACTGCACTTTATAATGTCAAGTGACTGGATCGAGAGGTAATCTCATCATCATCAAAGCGTCCTCTGAACTGACGATGACGGAGAATCTCATAACCTCAGTGTGCCACAAACACATTAAATCCCACTACAGTGTTCAGTGTTGGTGTAGTGTCATCTGCCTCGCAGCGAGGAGACAATGAAGTCTAATCTGAGGGGAATTGTTGGTTGCAGGCCGTGATAATGGAGCTCAGGGACTGATGACTGAACGTGTGCTCAGAGAGGCTTCTGGACCTGAGCTCTTTTCTCAAGCACCACAATACCCAACACAATCTCACACTTTACTGCCAGTTGCCATGGAGATGCATTCACTGCTTTTTCCAGCGTTTTCTCTGTTTAAAGCAGCCTGTGTGACTGCAACATCTCGCTTTGCCTGCGGTTGAAAAAGACACATTGCTTCCCTGATGTCATTTAGAATAAACACAATGTATTTACAGAGTGTGTGCAGACGACCTCAGAAATATGACATTAAGCTTAATAATTAATGCGGCACTTATCGTTAGAGGAAAGCAGATCATAAGATGGCACATTGTCAGCCAGAAGGCAAATATATACGCACTTTAGCAGAGAACATGACAGGCTTTTTCAGGCTGTAAGCAATAGTACAATACAACACATATTTACCGCATCCATATGTTTACAACCTAGTGCAAATTTAATATAGCTGATGTGTTTATTCTGTCTAATATAATCTCCTTTTAAAGCTGAATTTTTATCTCGTATTTCAAACAGAATGCCTTTGCTTGCAATTTCACAAATTCAGTTCGCAAAACAAGAGCTAAAATGTCACTTAAGATATTTTTGTATGAAAGATTGTATTAAATACAAATAAAAGTAAGGAAATACATAGAATGTTATAAAATGAATGTAATGTAATGTGCAAGAGGCTTTAGGGAGAAATGCAAACTTTGCAATTTGACATTTTAAATTGAATTGAGGGCTATGAAATAAAAAATACATTTTTATGTACTGTACAGCAGGCCTTGATTTTTTTCCAACCAAATATTTCAGGTTTGTAATACCACACACACACACACAAAAAATGTTGAATATTCATAATAAAAAGCACAAGATTGAGGCATAAATTAATAGAGATAAATGTAACAAAATTAAATCTTGAAACTTAATCTTATAAAAAAATCTTATAAAATCTTATAAAACTATAAATCGCACTATAAATTGCTAATGGGTCATTGACGAATAAGGTTTTTAAAAGTTTAACAAAACAAAATAGAGATATAATTAATTTTGAAGTTTTATTAAGTGTTAACTATGAGATTATGTGGTTTTTATAATCAATTCACTCTGCTTTTGTCATTTTTTACAAGATGGACAAAATTTGTCACTAAAAAAGTCATTCGGTTTAACCAAAATTTAGGTTTTACTGAATGACGATATTTTCAAACAATGCTAACAGGCTGATATCTAGCTAGCTAACAAAAGAACAATCAAACATTTTATATTTAGTACAAGTTTTTAAAATATTACATCATTTTCCATGTTTTATAGCGGTTGCACCGAATGACCTGATGTTTCGGGACATGCGTATGATCAAGAGAAAACATGAATTTATCAAATAGTTAAGAGAGAGTTAGTTACTTTGCTTCATGACTTTGCTGAATGATGTCACATCCTGTCACATGATACTGACCACATGACTTGATCCAAAATGGTCCCTCTATATTGGTTACTCCGAATGACATCAATGAAATTCATTCATTCTCATAACAAAGCGACGACTTCTACACATAATTTTAATATCATTTTGCATTATGTTGATATTTGATGTTATAAAATCATGCCAGAATAAAAAATATATACATTTATTACATTTTATGATATTTTTGGCAGGGTTCCCCTGGTAAAATTTGCATTCCAGGGGCTAAATATCATGTTATTTGGGGTCGCTTCAACCCGTGGACATGAAAAACAACCCGCGGGAACAGTGTAAAAGTAGCCCAATTCTGTGGGAAAACTGGGGACTTGGCAACACTGTCTTAACCAGGCCCCACTCCTTTATTTTGCATATGCTTTGGGCGGGAATTATTTAAATGAGGAATATTGTGACATGTTTGTTCGGTTCATTTGTTTCAGGGAGTTCAGAAACAGTGACACTGAATAACTCCTGCTGGAGGGACTTTGGAGGACTTGAAAAATAGTATAATAGAACCCCAAGAGTTCATATCAAAGCCTTATAAATATATGATGTTATGTGCATCACAACCCAATGATGAGCTAATCAGATGTCTCTGCATCTAAATATGGTTGAGCACCACATGATGTGTGCTATTTTTTCCCTATCGTGTAAAATCAAGGTCAATATGAGCTTAGCATGTCGGTACGGCTACAGCTGCGGCTCACGACACGTGCTCTGCGTCAGATTCACACCTCCAGCTGCTGCAGAATAAACCGTCAGCACGTCGTGACTTCATTCTCCTGCCTCAGAAATCATCATAACTCACATGGACGCTTCTTTGATACAGTTGAAAAATAGTATCGTTTGTTTTAACGTCATCGTTTGTTTCTGCAACAGTTATCAGTTTTGCACACATGAGCTGTTCTCCAACACCAGCAGCTGAAAACCTGCAACATCTCATTTGGATTCATCTCACTAATTACACGAGACACAATGCAATTATGTTCATATTTGTTATCATTTTTCCTGTTTGCCATCAGCATGAAGTCGTTCCCGCTGCGCTGCACATAGAAATGACAATCTTCATCTAATTTAGCCTGAGAACTCATGACGTTTGATGAGTAAACATCTATTTAACCCTTTCTATACTCTACTGGCTGGCTTAAAATGAACCCAAAATAGTGGTTATTATTAATAAATGTTCATTTAAGAAATATATTAATAAATGTTAACTTCCAACATATTTTGTACATGTATATTTTGGGTTAAAACAACCGATTCGCTGGGTTAAAACAACCCAATCGCTGGGTTAAAACAACCCATTCACTGGGTTAAAACAACCAATCGCTGGGTTAAAACAACCCATTCACTGGATTAAAACAACCCAATCCCTGGGTTAAAATCACTGGGTTAAATCAACCCAATCCCTGAGTTAAAATAACCCATTTGCTGGGTTAAAACAACCCAATCCCTGGGTTGAAACAACCCAATCCCTGAGTTAAAACAACCCATTTGCTGGGTTAAAACAACCCAATCCCTGGGTTAAAACAACCCAATCGCTGAGTTAAAACAACCCAATCCCTGGGTTAAAACAACCCAATCCCTGGGTTGAAACAACCCAATCGCTGGGTTAAAATCACTGGGTTAAAACAACCCAATCCCTGGGTTAAAACAACCCATTCCCTGGGTTAAAACAACCCAATCCCTGGGTTAAAACAACCCAATCCGGGTTAAAATCGCTGGGTTAAATCAACCCAATCCCTGGGTTAAAACAACCCAATTCCCTGGGTTGAAACAACCCATTCCCTGAGTTAAAACAACCCAATCACAGGGTTAAAACAACCCAATTGCTGGGTTAAAACAACCCAATCCCTGGGTTAAAACAACCCAATCGCTGGGTTAAAACAACCCAATCGCTGGATTAAAACAACCCAATCCCTGGGTTAAAACAACCCAATCGCTGGGTTAAAATCGCTGGGTTGAATCAACCCAATCCCTGGGTTAAAACAACCCAATCCCTCGGTTAAAACAACCCAATTCCCTGGGTTAAAACAACCCATTCGCTGGATTAAAACAACCCAATCCCTAGGTTAAAACAACCCAATTGCTGGGTTAAAATCGCTGGGTTAAATCAACCCAATCACTGGGTTAAAATCGCTGGGTTGAATCAACCCAATCCCTGGGTTAAAACAACCCATTCGCTGGATTAAAACAACCCAATCCCTAGGTTAAAACAACCCAATCACGGGGTTAAAACAACCCAATCCCTGGGTTAAAACAACCCAATTTGCCTGGGTTAAAACAACCCAATCCCTGGGTTAAAACAACCCAATCCCTGGGTTAAAACAACCCAATCCCTGGGTTAAAACAACCCAATCCCTGGGTTAAAACAACCCATTCGCTGGATTAAAACAACCCAATCCCGGGTTAAAACAACCCAGTCGATTAAAACAACCCAATCCCTGAGTTAAAACAACCCAGTCGCTGGGTTAAAACAACCCAATCGCCTGGGTTAAAACAACCCAATCGCTGGGTTAAAATCGCTGGGTTGAATCAACCCAATCCCTGGGTTAAAACAACCCATTTGCTGGGTTAAAACAACCCAATCCCTGGGTTAAAACAACCCAATCACTGGGTTAAAATCGCTGGGTTGAATCAACCCAATCCCTGGGTTAAAACAACCCAATCACGGGGTTAAAACAACCCAATCCCTGGGTTAAAACAACCCAATCCCTGGGTTAAAACGACCCATTCGCTGGATTAAAACAACCCAATCCCCGGGTTAAAACAACCCAGTTGATTAAAACAACCCAATCCCTGAGTTAAAACAACCCATTCGCTGGGTTAAAACAACCCAATCGCTGGGTTAAAATCGCTGGGTTAAAACAACCTATTCGCTGGGTTAAAACAACCCAATCGCTGGGTTAAAATCGCTGGGTTAAAACAACCCAATCCCTGGTTAAAACAACCCAATTCCCTGGGTTAAAACAACCCATTCGCTGGGTTAAAACAACCCAATCCCTGGGTTAAAACAACCTAATTCCCTGGGTTAAAACAACCCATTTGTTGGATTTGTCCATTTAACCCAACTTGTGTTGTTTTTAACTCAGTATTTTTTAGAGTGTAACGTTGGTGATTTGTTTATATAACTTAACGCTAATTATAAATAGTTGTAGTAGCTACTAATGAAATCTGTTTACATCTCCTTAGCAATAACGGCCTAAATGTCTTATCATTTTACTTTTAAACTCTCATTTCATAAAACAATTTGTTTAATTGTAATCTTTATATAAATGGGTTTATGTTGTCTCCATCCAGTCTGTATATGTGCTGCTTCTGTGTCACCTTTGCCGTGCAAAGACAGCATAATTCAGTGTGTGCTGAGGTCCTTAATTGAGGGCAATGCTGTGCAAACCCAGACGAACACCATCATCCGTGAGCAAACCTTATAACCTCATGTTATATTTCTGCTGCTGCTGTCTGATGTGTAAATCATGATCATCATTCCTCAGCCTCCATTTTGTTTGTATTTCCTGCAGTGGATAACATGGGTTTGCCATATTGAGCTCCTGTATTTAAGAGATCAGCGCTGACTAAACGATGGCACAGGACCAATGTTTAGAAGACGCTATAGAGCAGATCTGCAGATCCATCCCTCTGCCTCCCTTCAGACCAGGGTCTGCAGGTCATCCCGAGGAGCAGAGGGAGGGAGATGGAGGGGGAGAGGCTCAAGGGAAGGGGGGATTGCTGTAGGAGCTCCCCTCCATCCATGCATATTCATTGGAAACCCCGTTCAGCAGCTGCGGTACAACGTAGTACGGACACGTAAGCAATGATGTAGGAGATCGTGAGGGACTAGGGGAGGGGGAGCGTATGAGAAGAGAGAGAGAGAGAGAGAGAGAGAGAGAGAGCGAGTGAGGGAGGGAGGGAGCGGAGACACAGGCAGAGTGTGAGCATCTCTTCCTGGCATTCGAGCTGTCACGGAGAAATTCAACAGCAATATCAGCACCGCACTCTTGAGAAGCGGCACAAGAGTCGGGAACGAGGCCATCGTCAACCCAGAGAGTTTAACCTCCACTAGCCACAGCCATGAACTTCCTGCGCCGTCGCCTCTCTGACAGCAGCTTCATCGCCAACCTGCCCAATGGCTACATGTCGGATCTCCAGAGGCCTGACCCGCCTCCTCCACCTCCTCCCACCGCCGGCACCAAGGCTCCCGCCGGACCGACTCCTGCCCCATCAGCTCCTCCTGCGGCCAAATCCCCCACCGCATCTCCGGCGCCCGAGCGGCGGCCACAACCCGTCCAATCCACCGGCTCGGGATTCTTCAGCTCCATCACCAACGTGGTCAAGCAAACCGCCGCTTCTGCGGGACTCGTGGAGCAAAGTCCGGCAGCGGTGTCGCGGAAGTTCAAGATCCTCCTGGTCATTGACGAACCCCAACACGAGTGGTGAGTTAACTTGCACCGAACCAGACTTGTTGATTGTGGAAGATGATGCATTGATTGGCCAGTTGCGTGCATGAACAGCCAATAAGTTACTTACTCGTCTTAGCTTGTTTAGTGTCAGTTTTCTTCACAGAAAGGGCCTCTTGTTGATTCCAGTCAGAAGTTGATTGGTGCCTGTACGCCTCTTTAGCAGATGGCTGCGTGAGAACAGGCTTGATTTACTACACCACTTGTCACGACTCTCTACAACACATTTTATATTGATAATTTCTGGGTGAAAACAGCGGCATGCTGTGATTGAGATGCATCGCTCACTGCTAAATGTTTGTTCAAAGGTCAGACTTCTCGAAATGTGGATCTTTTGCAGAGTTGACCACCAAGCCAGTCCTAATTGAGGATTATGAACGGTCACGTTTTGCCGTTCTCAGCGCCAGTGCTGCCATTGATTGGCTTGGAAAAACCCCGTCCAGCTGCACCTGATGAATGTTCAGGGTACATTACATTAATGAGCTTAGTGCTTTAATTCATACGCTCCAGAAGACCAGCGGAGATAATTATTCACAGGCTTTGCATAATAAAAATCCGGAGTAGAGGAATCACACCTTACTTCCCCTAGTTAAAAACATGAATATTTCAGTGGCATTCCTCCAGGGGAGTCAGCATGTGTTCTCTCTAAGAAAGCAAAGCTGACTGTGTTTTGTGTGGATAATATTGATTTTTCCTGCTCTGGAGGAGCCCGTAAGGCTCGATAGGACTGACTTGGGAAGCCAGTGCTTTTACTGTAATGTAAGCGAGCCTAATTAAAACGATATGGGACTAAAGATACCTTATTTTACCTATATTTTTGCATTTTACTCACTCAAAGACTTTCATGATAGTTATTTAGCTTGTTGGATGGGTGCAGCACATCGCATATTCAGTCCACATGCTGAGCAGTAAGAGCAGGAGATGTGCAGCGAATCTTGAATAATGACACAGACAGTCCCACTGGGAATCCTGCCAGGAATCTGTTTGTTTTCACCTCTTATAATAATGTCTCATCCCTGTGCATTTCATATGATTACCCACGTTTAAGTCCCAGCATTAAGTAAGAACGGTTCATTCTGGAAAGCATCTTCTGTAGCACTCTGAGTGAGGATGACACAAACAGGAAGCTTACATAACCGTCGGCTTCCATCTTCTGTGTGATCTGCCATGTCCAGTCCTCTGGGGAAAAGACTGCCACTTTAGTGAGCGCTTTGCAAGGTGTCTCTCTTGCTGGAGATTTGTGGAAATGACATGTGCTACTAGATCTCACTCATTATAAAAAAGAGTGCTCAAGAATTGGGAGAAATCTGTGGTTTGCTAAATATTAGTTTTATGAAACACCCCCAAGCCTACAAGGAGGGAGAAATCCCGGTGGGATGTGGGGATACAGGAGCTGTGTTCTGCCCTTGAGTCTCCTCTATGTAGATCCAGAGAGAGCGGTATGAGGGCAGTCATGTGTTGAAGTAATGAAAAGGGACATGGTGAATCAGCACAGTGAGCCCGAGGCTTGTATCTGAGCTCTGCGTGTGGTGTGAGGATGTTGTTGTTGCTGGGAAAGCTAAACGTCGACATGCAGGATAGATATTTCTTGCAATTACTTGTATGTATATTAGAGGTGTAACGGTACACAAACATGACGGTTCGGTACGTACCTCGGTATTGAAGTCATGATTCGGTACAGCAGAGGGAGAAAACTAAACAAAATAGCTTCCATCCTTACTGAACAAATTGTGTCTCTGTTTTTAAATTAATTCAATTATAATTAAAATTTGCTTAAAGGATTAGTTGACTTCAGAATTAGTTTACTCATCCTCATGTCATCCAAGATGTTCACGTCTTTCTTTTTTCAGTGGAAAAGAAATTGAGGAAAACATTCCAGGATTTTTCTCCATATAGTGGACTTCACTGGGGTTCAACAGGTTGAAGGTCCAAATGTCAGTTTCAGTGCAGCTTCAAAGAGCTCTACATGATCCCAGACGAGGAATAAGAGTCTTATCTAGAGAAACCATCGGACATTTTCTAAAAAAATAAACATTATATACTTTTTAACCACAAATGCTCATCTTGCACTGCTCTGTGATGCGCCACGCATGACGTAATCATGATGGAAAGGTCACGCGTGACGTAGGTGGAACGACCGCAGTAGGGCGAAAAACTCCATCTCATTTTCTCTTCCAACTTCAAAATCGTCCGTCATCGTTGTTTTACCTTTTTTTGTAAAGGCCGTTTGACTTAGTCTTTGACGTTCGCTTTGTAAACACTGGATCGGTACTTCCGCCTACGTCACGCATGACCTTTCCAACATGATTACGTCATGCGTGGAGCATCACAGAGCAGTGCGAGACAAGCATTTGTGGTTAAAAAGTATATAATGTTTATTTTTTTAATAAATGTCCGATGGTTTCTCTAGATAAGACTCTTATTCCTCGTCTGGGATCATGTAGAGCTCTTTGAAGCTGCACTGAAACTGACATTTGGACCTTCAACTCGTTGAACCCCAGTGAAGTCCACTATATGGAGAAAAATCCTGGAATGTTTTCCTCAAAAACCTTCATTTCTTTTCCACTGAAGAAAGAAAGACATGTTGGATGACATGGGGGTGAGTAATTATCAGGAAATTTAATTCTGAACTGAACTAATCCTTTAAGAATAAAAGCAAATATATCTCTGCTAATGCTGTAAACTAGGGAGCACTTTCTTGCACATTACTATAATATTAAAGGTTACATTTAACAACAGAGCTCAAACTATTAAATTCAGATGCTATTTATTTTTTAGATATAATAATCAACACTCAAATAAAAAAAAAAACATGTAAATTACACATAAGGCAGTTTTTGCATTAACTTTCTACTCCAATTCGTTGTAGAAATATAATCATTTACACAGTTACTGGCATAACTTGTTTTCATGATGGATTTTTTTAAACAAATGAAGACATCACTAACAGGTGAAGTAAATATAATTAATAATAGTGCATTTATTTAGCAAAAGAGTTCATTTCTCTGTCGAACTAACAAGCTGTGGACACTGAATGACTCGCCTGAGGTAAATGTAATGCTACGTGACAGTTTTACAAGCTGTTTTACTGATGTCTTTCTGTTGTTGAAACACTGATTGAGCGATTACGCGAGATATGATACATTTCAGTAAGTTGTTCTGTATCTTTCAACATACCTTCAGATGTTCATGCATGTTTATTCTGTAACTAGTAGTGAAGAGGAAGCGATTCGCTTGAACTGAGCGTCTGTCACGCCACATCAAAGAGCGACAAAAACAGCATTTATTGTTTGAATTTCATGATAAAAGGGACAGAATTTGAAAGATATCACTTTGTTTCTTAATGAAAGTAATAAAACACACTTATTGCGATTATTGGTGGTTAATGTTGGTTAACCTAATGTGTGTTAACTCTCTCCTACCATATAACAGTAAAAATACAGAATGCCGTGTGTCATAAATGACAGAAAACCCAATGAATTGCGGCGAAAGAGTTATGTATCTGCACCTATTATGCTTTTTTAAAATTTTACCTTTCCTTTAGTGTGTAATATAGCTGTTTGTGAATATTTGTGCATGTAAATAATCTGCAAAGTTACAAAGCACAAAGTCAGTGAATCTCTCTAACAGAAAGCACCTTCCTGAAACTGCCTCGTTTGTAGTCCTGTTGTCATTTCTGTGATTTATCTACATCAGCATGTTACACATTTGCATAATAGCCGTCTACTGGCTGCTTTGGCCCGCCTTTAAAGAACAGTTCAGGAGATGTTCTCATTATCAGACTTGGTACAAATTGGTATGGCAATACCGTTCTGAAACACGCTCTAAGCGGCTGACCAATCAGAGCAGACTTGGCTTTAAAGAGACAGGACAGTGTTTCAGTCAGAAGGTAAAAAAAGGAGTAGAGTATGAGAAAAATAATGTATTTTCGAACATTAAATCATGTATTCTAGCATACCCCAAAAATAATATTATGAACTTTAAAGGTGCCGTAGAACGTCTTTTCACAAGATGTAATATAAGTCTAAGGTGTCCCCTGAATGTGTCTGTGAAGTTTCAGCTCAAAATACCCCATAGATTTTTTTTAATTCATTTTTTTAACTGCCTATTTTGGGGCATCATTAACTATGCACCGATTCAGGCTGCGTCCCCTTTAAATCTCTCGCTCCCTGCCCTCCCGAGCTCTCGACTATAATACATTGCATAAACAAAGTTCACACAGCTAATATGACCCTCAAATGGATCTTTACAAGATGTTCATCATGCATACTGCATGCATGCGTCGGATCATGTGAGTATAGTATTTATTTAGATGTTTACATTGATTCTGAATGAGTTTGATGGTGCTCCGTGGCTAAAGCTAACATTACACACTGTTGGAGAGATTTATAAAGAATGAAGTTGTGTTTATGAATTATACAGACTGCAAGTGTTTAAAAATGAAAGTAGCGACGGCTCTTGTCTCTGCGAATACAGTAATAAACAATGGTAACTTTAACCACATTTAACAGTACATTAGCAACATGCTAACGAAACATTTAGAAAGACAATTTACAAATATCACTAAAAACATCATGGATCATGTCAGTTATTATTGCTCCATCTGCCATTTTTCGCTGTTGTTCTTGCTTGCTTACCTAGTCTGATGATTCAGCTGTGCACAGATCCAGACGTTAATACTGGCTGCCCTTGTGTAATGCCTTGAACATGGGCTGGCATATGCAAATATTGGGGTCGTACATATTAATGATCCTGACTGTTACGTAACAGTCGGTGTTATGTTGAGATTCGCCTGTTCTTCGGAGGTCTTTTAAACAAATGAGATTTATATAAGAAGGAGGAAACAATGGAGTTTGAGACTCACTGTATGTCATTTCCATGTATGAGGAAAATTCCGTTTTTGATTCTAGGGCACCTTTAAGGCACTTGAAATATCTTTCAGCTCTGCATTGATGGGATGAGCGTGTTTGAAGCGGTTTACAATAATGTGCTGGTTTGCTTAAATATCATTCTCTCAATCGTGCTGAATATGGACAGTGTTGTGATTACCTGAGGCCTCGTGTCTATGGCTGAAGGTGTACAGATGTGTGGCACTGATAGTCCAATAAAATAATTCATGTCACGTAATGGATATTTCAGACAAAAACCGATCTGTTTGTAAAAGGGGTCGTGGCATCAGTCTTCTCTGCCGGTGTGGTTGTGGAGTCTGTGTCTCTGTTAACCCCCGTGTAATTTAATCATGTCTTCTGACCTTATTTAACAACATCCAAACTCAATCTCCATATTCCTCCGTCTCCAGCACGGCTCTGCACATGGATTACTAGAGCGCTTTAAGCGTGATATATTGTTTAGTAAATTTCTTCTGTAGTACTTTAAGCAGTGAAAATATCTTTTTGAAATAATTATCCTGGTAACACTTTGTTAACATTATGTACTAACAATGCTTCTACAGCATTTATTAATCTTCGTTAATGTTAATTTCAACAAGTACTAATATGAAAACAAAACTTGTATCTGTTAATATTATTTAATGCGCTCAATAACAAATTATAGATTCATGTCGAATTAGTTTTTATTTATTACACATAAGCCACTGCCTATAATTACACTGAAATTAATGTATTAATTTCATTAAAAAACTGGAACCATATCACCATCTTAAACTGTAATAATGTTTTAATGCACATTAATATTAAATGTAATAAGTGCTTAGGCCTCGGGGGAAACTTCTGACGCGTTTGTTAATCAAACAAAGATGTCTTCTATCATTTGTCCTGTGCTCGTTTAGCTTAACGAGCCTGTTGATACTCATTGATGAAGCAGATTAATAACTGACGGCAGCACAAAGACCTTCTGAACGCTAATGAGGGTTTACGTTTTCATTCGAAATCTGGTGAAAAATTGATGCAATTATTAGAAACTCTGATGGGCTTGCCAGAACTTTTTAATTGTCTTTACATCATTTCATCATAAAACATTATGAATGACTATAAAACACTGCCCAGATTTTGTTTTTCTGTTTAATAAAAAAATTACAGTTTGTGTAATGGATTTTATCAGTTAATGGATATAGTAATATTACACTGTCATTGACACTGAAGGATCATAATTTGTTGTGAGTGTTGAACAGATCATCCAGTCGACATGTGCTCATTGTTGTAATATCAGGTCAGAAACAGCAGATGTTTGAGGATACAGTCGTGTGTCATCAAATTGCACCCTGCCAATGCAAGCCTAGACTAAAGGATGTGCTAGTTAGCTCTCAACATCTGTTTCCATCCAAATTTAAACTGGAATATTGCGTAAAGCATTTGCGATAAAGCAGCGCTTCCATTCCATGTGTTCAAGAGAACAAAACTGTCACTTCCTGGTAAACTGGAGCAAAATATCAGCAATAAAAATGAAAATTGCTGCAAAATGCCATGCTTAATTCAGTGTTACTTGCTGTTTCTTTGTAATTATTGGTGATTTTTTTTCAGGCTGGTATGTTTACTGTGTGTGCCAGTGTTTCCAATGTGTATTATTGTGGACTGACTGTCCTCAGAGCGACGTGTGATGAATGAGCTGCCACTGACACTTTGGCCTTTAGCTCGATTGATCACTCTGAACCCAGTTCTGCTGCGGGTTTGTCCTCTTTAAGGCCAAATGAACAGAAATCAGTCTGAAACTAGCTGTATCTGACTGTATTGACACATGAATCAGACCAATGTTGGCTAATATTCTTGTATTTGAGCAATAAAGCATTGTGCATTAGCTGTTATTTTGTAATCCAAAGATTTGTAATGTCAAAAATTTGAAATTTTCCATATAGAATCAATAAACAGGATTCTTGTGCTTGGAAACACTTGTCCTCAAACATCCCTTTGTCAAGTGTCAATTTTAAATTCCGAAATATATCATTCATTTGTGTCTTCAAAATGTATTTGCACAATTGTTGAATTTTAAAAATAATTTAAAATGTTACACTGCAAAGACAATTGGTTGTCTTCTTCAGTGTTTCTGTCTTGTTTTGCAGCACAAATATCTTACTTTCTTAAATCAAGATACAGAAGAAGCAAGATGACTGAAGATATTAAAGTCTTGTTTACTGAAAAAAAAAACTGATCAAAATGAAGTGAGTTTGTGCTTAAAACAAGAACAAATATCTGGGATTATGTTTCTGACTCCAATGACAGATATTTCTTCTTGTTTTAAGCACAAACTCACTTCATTTTGATCAGTTTTTCATTAAACAAGACTATATATCTTCAGTCATTTTGCTTCTCCAGTAAATGTATCTTGATTTAAGAATGTTTAGATATTTGAACAGAGGAAGAAAATCTTTTTTTTTTTTTTTTTTTTTTTGCAGTATTTAGAAATCATGCATTCAATAATGTCTAAATTTGAGTTCCCCAAAGTCACATTTTCTTTAAAATTTTCTTTAATTAAACAGTAAAGCCTCATGTCACTCGCATCTTTTTCAAACGAAAAAAATGCATATAGGTAAGAATGTATTTCTTCAAGAATGCAGTTTTGACGTCTTCATTCATGTTGGGACTGTAGTTCAGTAGGCAGTGAACTGAATCCAGTCGTGCCGCAGGAATGTCTCTATTAGTGTGACATTTAATTCCAGTCACTTAAGAATAGATGAAACTGCATTCAAACGCATTCAACCTGAACAGAGAAAATGTTATGAAACTGTCAGCAGGGACGAGGCTGAAAACATTGTAAAATAACTCTACACACAAACATTTGACATTTGACAACTAAACAAAAACTGTTAAATACAAATAATACTAATCATGCATTCTAGAAAAGCTCAATTAAGAGACTAATCGACTTTTAAAAAGCAGCAAGGAACATTTTTCATGTCAAACATCCAGTCAATCTCTGTCACAGATTTAGCTATCGTTTGGTAAACGTGAATCAAGTTACACAGATTGTCACAAATATAGTTACAACTACGATTAGAGTTGTTTGCATAAAATGCTTTGTGAACATTCACATGTTTGCCTGTGATAGACGACAATTTATCTCCATAAATACTATTCTCTCAATTCTGCACATATTTTCACTTACCTTCCATCAATATGATCACTACATATTTTAGTTTTCTTTGCATCAATTATCTTTTAAGATAAAAACAAGGGCTGTAAATAGATTGAGATTCATTTACATTTTTAACTGTAGTTAACACAAACCGTTTCTATAGCTAAGTTTAATATAGACAGATAATGATTTATACGACAGATGCTCTTTACTCGTCTCACTTGAACTAAATAAATGCAGAAATGAATAGAAACGCACAGGGGAAATACAAACAATGGATATTATATGCATTTCAATTACATCGGCTACTAAATAATAGCAATTATAATGTTACCAAATCATACACTGAGTCTATATCATATTCATGCTTATTTATATCTCCGATGAGGATTGATACTTTGGTTGATAAGAGCAAACATTCGAACTATGAGGGTCGATTGTAGAAAGAGAGTTTGTGAGCCATTTAGTCCCCCAGCTGTCAGAACAAAATCGGGAAATGTATATTACACACTTGAGTGTTTTGTATGCATAAAGAGATCCCTGTGGATCACCGCTGAGCCTGAACTGCAGAATCAACAGAAAGATTGAAAGATCATGTGAATTACCACACTGAGGTACACAATAATATAAGAAGGATGTTTTCTTTCATTTTCTCTTTAATATATATATATATATAAACATTCATTATATTTAACCAAGTTTCATATTTAAGTTTCTTCTGGCACCAAATGCATGCGTCACTAGGACCGGAAGGGCATAAGCGGAAGTAACCATGAGCACATCTTATGACCTCATCCGATAAACTGAAGAGCCAATCAGAGTCTCTCTCTCACTGTCGGCCTGACGCCAATTCAACATGCTGAATCAGCCCAAAAAACCCTGACGACATCCGACTGGAGCCAACGGTGCTGAACACAGTGAAAAACAAAACCAACCAACACTCAAAAACAGCCCAACAGCATGTCATATTAATATTTTTGCCAAATTGTTTGTCATTTGTCACGCTGTTTTTGTGTGTGTCCCCAAAACAGCCCAACACTGCCTGACAATATTTGTGCATATCATGACAAAATTAATAATTTCACTGTCTGATTTAAAGTTTTGGGTAACCCACCCTTGTCTGCAAGAGGGAGGGGAAGTTTACAACAAATAATGATGTACCCCTATTTTGTGTGTGTCCCTTTAAATGCAAATGAGCTGCTGCTCCCGCCCCCTTTCCAGAAGAGGGCGGAGCTTTAACAGCTCATCAACAACAAAGCTGGAGAATCTCATGCAGCCAAAATGAGGATTGTCAGTAACGGTGTTCAGCCTTACATTGTTCAAACCGGAGTCGACACTGATGGAGAGACTCAGGAAGAAGTTACAACTTTTAGACGTTTCTGAATGGTTAGTGGATAAATTGATATAGTTGCTGTGGAGTTGATTCAACTCATCCACTAGCATGTGCGTCATGTTCTTCTTTTGTGTTGAATTGACCCTCGTTTGTGAAGCAGTCCGGCGTAAAATGACGGCATGACAACAACACTCTACTACAACAACTCTTCCTCTTCTCTAAAGCAGCCCAACATGGCCCCGCCCCCTTTGTTGTGTGCTCTCGGGGGCGGGGCTTATGTAAATTTTAGGGTTTGTGATGTCACTAACCGGGGAAGAAGTTCGTTGTAGTCCCTACCAGCCATTTAAAAAGTGATTTCTGTAAAAGAAAATATCTCTCTTTGCATTGAACTTTGAGCGTCGTAACTTTGCAGATGTTGTTTATGATCAAACAGCAACATTACACACTAACTAAAGTTAAAAAAGTCAAATCATAATCAACCAGCCCTTTAATAATCTTCATGTTTGACAAATCCTGTGTGAGTTTTCATCATCTCTGAATCATGCTTGTCCTTTCTCTGTGTGTCGTGCTCTCGCCCTCGAGGCATCGGTCCTCTAAATAAGACCCATAATGCTTCAGTTAGCTTGCATGGAAGGAGCTCAGTTCAGGCTTCAGCTTTTATCTGAAGAACACAAGCTGCAACAACACAAACTCTCACTGTTCACTTTAGTAAACAAACAACCTGAAGTCTTTCCAGACACACACAAGCCTCAGCAGAAATGCTTCTGTGGGATTTGTGCGGTTTCACATGGCCAAAAATAAAAACGTATAAAAAGCTCAGTGTGGAAAGAGAATTATGCATTATTCTTTCAGCAATCCATTGTGCATCAAGAATCAAAGATTCTGCATTGAAATTATTTGCGTACACAAGGTAATTTATGCCGCATCTAATTTTAGCTTACTTCTGTATATCTCACAGCATGTCAATCATTTTGCCATTGAGTTGTGTTGGCAAGAAAGCGTGATTAGAAGAGGCTAGGCTCACGGATGAGTGACGTCTGTGTTGACCGAGACATGAGGTCAGAAAACAAGCACCCACGGACACCCTTCAGAATATGAACAAATCTGTTTTTCAGTATCATTCCTTACTTTCAGAAATGGACACATGCTGTTGGAAATTTGCATTTCTTCTTCTCAGAAGATGTCAGATATTAAATGGTTATCAAATAATCATGAAATATTAATCTATCTTTGATTAATGTTCAGAGAATAAGGCTGTTTGTAAACAACATGAATTGGCATTTCTGAAGATCAGGATTGTCCATGTGTTTGTCGTCCTCCAGCGGTCCGACTCTGAGCTCTGAATAATGTGACAGATTCACTCTCAAACACAAGACAATTATAGATGTTTAGTCTGTGAATTAATTCAGCAATACAAATACAATGCAATTCATAAAGACAGCGACAGTCACACCTGTTTACTTTAAACTTCTGAATTAATATGAAGTCAAAAATGTCAAGGTGGTATAATCAAAAAAATAAAGGTTCCAAAAGCCAAAGAAGAACCATTTCTAGTTCCCCAAAGAACCTTTTCTCTTAGTGATACGAACATTTTAAAAATCTAAAGAACATTTTCCATCATAAAGACCCTTTTGTGGAATGAAAAGGTTTTGTGGATGTTAAAGGATCTTAATAGAACCATCAATGCCAATAAAGAACCTTTATATTTGAAGGAAGAAAAACTCTAATTCCTGAAAAAGTACTGCAGATAATCTGGCATTTAAGAAGTTCAGAAGTTCAAATGCTAACAAGATAAAGACTATTATGTTCAATTAAAGTGCCCTCTTCTGCTGTTTTAAAGGTTTCTAATGTTGTTTCTCGTCTCCTACAACAGGTTCACATTCATCCGAGATCAAAAACACTTTAATTCTCTCATAATATCCACTGCAGCATCAGCTCTTTTCTCTCAGTGTCTGAAACGCTTCCATCAAGGATTCGGTCTCTCTAAACCCCGCCTTTCTGAGAGCTGCTCTGCTGTGATTGGTCAGAAACCAAACGCTCATTATCATATCTGAATCTCAGCTCTTGATTCGCAGTGATACGAACAGTAACGACGGCGTCGGTTTTACCGTATCAATCTCAGCAGAAAACAGCGTCTTCTCGACATGAACGACACGAACCAAACTCTTCCAGTCTCAGATACAACTACAGTGATTGAGGGCGGGGCAAAGAGACGCTGTTCAGCCAATCAAGAGCAGAGGCTGGCATTATGCAAATGAGTTAATGAATTATTGATGACTCATTTCAGTTCAGAATCGATTCTTTTTTGGGGGAGAAAAAATATGCTACTACTTTTTACATGACAAATTAGAGAGTCTTTAATTGTTTAAAGTCTTTCAAAACTCTATGAACCAACATGAATCTCTCCTCTTTCTCGTCTGGTACACCCTCATTTGTCACGGACTCGTGTACCAGCGCATCATGTGACTCACGATCCAGAAGAGATCAGGCTGAACGGATGGGGAATGACAGTAACCTTTCCCAACATGCGGTGTAAAGTCATGTAAAGATCAGCGGCGTCAGCGACTTCAGCGGCTCTCCTCCAGCAGTGTTACTCTGATGACAAACACTCGTCTGCGTGAGGACGGAAAACCTCTCACAAGAGAGAATTATTAAAGATCTGAGATAAAACGCAGCACACTCTCATATCTGATGCCATCATTTCACAGCCTGATAAAGACTATTATGCCCTTCAGAGGTGTAAATAAGCACTGGTCAAATATAGAATCAAACGTGCAAGCCAAATCAGAGAAACGGCAGTTACATTTGTTACATTCAGAGAACATTCAAAAGCAACATTCCAATAATGTTTGAAGATTGATACAATGGAATATTTCCTTAACATTTGCATAACCAACATTCAGAAATAATATTTTCATAACATAATGGGAACGTTAACGAAATGTTCTATTTTTGTTAGCTGGGATTGCACAAATATTGTCGGCTTCTTGACAAATTCCTTTTGTTCCTGTTGCTCTCAGACAGCCGAGCTGATGATATGAAATACGTGTTCACTTAGAAAGGATTCGTTCTGACATGAAACCAGAGAGAGAATAAATGAAGACGGTGGTTCAGCATTTCAAAACAAACTCTTTTGTAAACTGATCTCACATCAGTGATGCCCGTCTCAATCTTCATGTGAGTGAACTGGAAAGAAAGTGGAGAAAAGTATTGATCCTCACAAAGTAAAGGTAAATCGCTGTGGCGAAATTCAATATTTCAATGTGACTAATGAACTGTTTTACTCCAGTGAATATTTCTCAGGTCATTATTGATGTAATGTATTATAAAATGTAAAAAAAACTCAACTTCTCTTAGAACAAGGTTCAACCTTACAGTTCATTATAGTGACGTGTCATAAATGATGTTAGTGGTTTTCCTGCATTCACTTGTTACCCAACAGATATGACATTATAACCAGTCGGCACAAAATGAGGGTATATGCATGCTGTAGTAATGGATCATTATATTCAAGCATTCACATGTGCTTAAAGAACAAAATGACACCAGACCTTTAAATGATCAAAAGACTGCAATGTCAAAGTTATATGCAAATGAGCACTGACATTTATTACATAGACTTTGTATGACTTACATATCAATGTTGAAGAGATTTTCATATAGTCACATCATAAAATGCTGTCTTTGAACACAAGAGAAGATATTTTGAAAAATGTTGGTAAGCAAACAGTTGAAGGACCCCACTGACTTCCATATTATGGACAAAAATACTATGGGGTCCATCAGCTGTTTGATTACCAACATTCTTCAAAATATCTTCTCTTGTGTTCAAACTCGTACAGGTTTGGAAGGAGAGTTAATGATGACATTTTTGGGTGAACTACCCCTTTAAGGTTTTGACTGAAAACGAATACTGAACATTTCCACCATTATGAACCATATTATAAGAACACACACTCTGGTAAAGGGGAAGCACCTGTTATTAAAGGCTTTGTGTCTAAATGTAAACAGTAAACGATTACTGAAATATACACTTCATCTGCCACTATAATGATGATACAAGACATGATAATGTCAAAACAGTTTGTCCATCTGTCTTTATTTTATGATTGACATTTATTCTTTCTTGTCAATCAAAGCTAATAACTGCCATCAAGCGCTTGTGAAGTGTAAAGTCATTCTGCGGTACAGATGGGAGGTCTGATGGTCCTTGTGTTCTGCACTATATTAGACTGAAATTATGAAAGGCAGCTAATACCAGCTCATGCTGTCACGCTCTGTAACGGCTCCGCAGGGCCAGTATTAAATAGATCGTGTCTTTGGCCTGCCAGCCGCCTAATATTCTTTGGGGATAATGTCCGTAACTCTCGCCCTCCAGACGACTGCAAAGTCATTGGGCAGCACTGCTTGTGTTTTGGTACAATTCCAGTCAACAGACTTTTGATTCATGGACTTTCCGTCACGATGATATGTGTTTCCTGCCAAAAAAGACATTTAAATAGAAAACAATTAAAACAAAGAAACTGACCACTAAATAGGACTCAATGTTCCCCTAAAAAGCAATTAATTGATTTTAATTATACTGAATGATCCAAAATTGGATTTAAAAACGGAATTAAGAAATTGCTGTTTTAAAGGCAGTGTCTAGATCAGTGGTTCCCAAAGTCGGGGTCGCGACCCCCCGGTGGGTCGCGAGACAGTGAGGAAGGGGTCGCGAGATGATTTCCAGAAATAAAAAAAAAAATAAAAAAATAATAATAATAATAAAATAAAAAATAATTAAACGATTAGAAATAGTATATTCTATCAATAATTGTCACAAAATACTAAAAATAGTAGTTAAATTAAAAACAAAAACCATGCAAATAAAAAAGCCATCAACCTTTCGATTTTCCTTCCCCTCGGCCGTGACTCCGGAGGTGATTACGACAGATTAATGACATAGTAGCAACAGCATCAGCTGCAGCAGGTCAGTTTACTGCAACATGTTAAACATTAAGACATGTGCACGTAATTCTTTAGGCTTTAAGCTTTGGATATTATTTTTGTCCAAATGAAACGTTGGTTAATATCGATCAAAAAAGAAAACGCAGGGAGGCAGCGGAGGAGAGCGGAGAAGCACGCGCTTCACATATGCCGCGTTTGCAGTGCGCAACTGATCCATGGCTGTGTATCACAAACACAACATTTACTTATTTTTATTTCAAATCCAAAAGTTGTTACTGAATATTGCTTGTCAGCACAGCGATTCTCTTTGTATAGGCCTACACTATATTTCATAGATGTCACGTTTAAACGCACTATATTTAAACGTTTTATTCATTTCATTACTTTATATTTATCTGAAGTAATACTTTAGATTTATATATTGCTCACGCAAGTGGCAAAACATTTAAACGTAAGCTTTATGTTAAAATCAAAAACGTTTTTTAAAAAAAAAAAAACTTAAAATAGACAAAAACAGGCGACTCTCGTCTTTTCTTTCCTTTTAAATCTTTTTACAATAAATCCCTCAGGTCATAAAGAACTGTTTTTCCACCTTCAGAGGCGAGTGCTATTGTTTATGTCTCCTTGTTCACCTAAATGCCTGGTAAGGTGTTATTTTCCTTGCTTTACCCGAGGCAGCCGTGTTTAAACTGTGTAACAGAGACTTTGAACTATATGAATCTATGATGAAATTACTAGTTTTTTCGCGCCAATACATGTTTATTTTAATGCGAACAGTGCGCTGTCGTTTTAATTCAGCGCTGTGCAGCACAGCAAAAATAGACGCGGCGCATAAATGATCGCTGCACTGCTGCAGACGCGCTGCTCCTGGAACGCACTGCCGAACCGCATCCGCGTGCAGTGTGAAATCCGTTAATATGGGCACAGAAAAAATGCGCATTGCAAACAGAGTAGCTATGTGTGAAACATGCGTTAGTGCGTGTTCGCCTTTGTGCACAACTCGTTAACCACCTCCGAGGATAGTGGGGGTCGCGAGTCACTGGCATCGTTATTTTGGGGGTCGTGGGCTGAAAAGTTTGGGAACCCCTGCTTTAGAGCACAGACTTGATCTCTTTTCAAAGAAGATACTTGGCAAATTATTGCTGAAGTGAAAAGAGTTTTAAAAAGTTAACTTAATTTTCTGTTTATTGTTATGAAATATGCACAAAAAACTATTGTTTTATATGAAATATATATTTTCAAAAACATGTTTTACTCTAAAACTGCAAGAAAATCAAAGCCATAAATCTAAACAAGTTGTGTTCCAAATTTGAGCTTGATATCTTAAAAAATGAGCTTTCAGTAAGATTTAGTTTGGCTGCAGAACCAAAAGTTTTCACTAGATGAAACCTTTTCGAATCATCTCCATGATTTTTTTTCCACATAGCCAAACCATTTCCATATTCCATACCAATCTGATGAAGTAAAAAATTCTAAAAAAAAAAAAAAAAAACATTACATTTTTTGGTCAAAAATGACTGGGTTAATGTTAGTGTGAAGGTAATATAAATAGTTTGGAAACTTTGGACGTTTGAAGGTGCTCTGAGCAGTTGCTAGGGTGTTCTTGGTGGTTGTTATTGTGTTACTAGGTGGTTGTTAGGGTGTTCTGCCTGGTTTCTAGGATGTTGCTAGGGTGTTCTGGGCTGTTAGGGCTTGATGCATTGTGGATAGATGGATAAATGGATGGACTGTGGATTTAATTTGATTATCCACTATGGGAAACTACAGCAATCCCAAATACGGAACTGAACCAAGCTTGAAAGCTCTAGAACTGAATCTTGAGACAGTTTAGTGTGAGAATGAAAATAATAAAAGGCTTTGTCATGTCAACATAATGACTGTTTTCAAATAGGTTTCCCAATCGGATCAGTCAAACAGATACATTATTCGGGAGAAGTCAGCTTATGAATGGCTTACTTCCAGCAGAAAGTCTGGCTTGTTTAGTTATGTTATAAATCCTGAAAGTGATCCAGATCGATGCAGGCAGGAGAGATACAACTAAAGTCGTCACATATCACTGCTGATCAATGAATTCAAAATGCTTGTCCAGTAACAGTTTAACCATTAAAAACGAAATACATCTCAACAGGCAAACCGAAATCAATGTTTATAGACTACAACAAGCTGACTGTCACGTCAAAGAGTATTTTAGCATCAAAGCTGCCAGTCAGAGTCGTTCTACGGTCAGGATTGGAGGAGCCTTAATGTAATTCACTTTTCTGCTCCGCACTTACAGACATGGGATGGATCTGCTTACTTCTGCCGCAATTGGATTGTCTGTAGGATTTCAATATGCTGTGATTTGATTAGAGTGTGCCTGAGCTTTCTTTCTGTCATGATAATTGTCCTCTTTTCTAAGACTTCGTAGCACAATTACATTTTGCCCGTAACAGTCTCTGAGGGCTCGTTCGACTCATGCCAGAAATAAAAAAGACAGAACACGTCCTCAAATAACACACGCCTGACTGGTTCATCTGTCACTTTTGCCAAATTTCCCCATGCAAAATAAGCATTAGGGTTATAACTTTTTGACTGTTTTTCAAATAAAAGCTTTCCTGTATCATAAATCGATGAACTTTTGCTTAAAAACAATAAAAAATGCCCCAATTCCTTTAAGTTTAAGAAAAAAAGGTCAAAAAATGGAACGATCTTATAACAAACGCTGATGCTTATAAATAAGTAGCACTTCTTAAAACTTTCTAGAATTGTTTCTGGAACATTCTAGGACTGTTGAGAAGTGATTTATAGAACAATCCAAATCTTGGTATAAATATATATGAGAGCGAGAGGGACAGAGAGAGAGAGCTTTATGAGCCAACAACTCAACTTCATACTTTTTGATATTTGTTCCAGTAGCAATATATAATGTCACACAAGATAAGTGACACTACCGTACAGAAGAACAAGACCAATAATCTAGAGAGATTTCAGCAATCACATGGAAGAAGAGGAAGTGTGAATCTTCACTAGAAGAAAAGGGCAAATTTACTCCAAATGCAAATTATTGGTACCAGTTATACCAAGATTTGGATTGTTCTAGAAAAACAGTTGCGGTAATGATGTGATTGCTTGCAGATTGCATGTAAGGCCTGGGACATACTAAATTATTTTTAAATCTTAAAGGGCTGGTTGATTATGATTTGACTTTTTTAACTTTAGTTAGTGTGTAATGTTGCTGTTTGATCATAAACAACATCTGCAAAGTTACGACACTCAAAGTTCAATGCAAAGGGAGAGATTTTCTTTTACAGAATTCTCTGTTTAAGAACTACAACAAACGGCTGGTAGGGACTATAACAAAACAAATTTACATAAGCCCCGCCCCTGAGAACACGCAACAAAGGGGGCGGGGCCATGTTGGGCTGCTTTAGAGAAGAGGAAGAGTTGTTGTAGTCGAGTGTTGTTGTCATGCCGTCATTTTACGCCGGACTGCTTCACAAACGAGGGTCAATTCAACACAAAAGATGAACATGACGGCACATGCTAGAGGATGAGTTGAATCAACTCCACAGCAACTACATCAATTTATCCACTAACCATTCAGAAACGTCTAAAAGTTGTAACTTCTTCCTGAGTCTCTCCATCAGTGTCGACTCCGGTTTGAACAATGTAAGGCTGAACACCGTTACTGACAATCCTCATTTTGGCTGCGTGAGATTCTCCAGCTTTGTTGTTGATGAGCTGTTAAAGCTCCGCCCCCTTTCCAGAAGAGCAGCAGCTCATTTGCATTTAAAGGGACACACACAAAAACGGCGTGTTTTTGCTCACACCCAAATAGGGGCAAATTTGACAAGCTATAATAAATGATCTGTGGGGGATTTTGAGCTGAAACTTCACAGACACATTCTGGAGACACCAGAGACTGATATTACATCTTGTGAAAGGAGCATTATAGGTCCACTTTATCAGATTTTAAAATTGTGGAAGACCACAGTTTTAACCGATGAAATAAACACTAAATGATTCAGCCGGACCATGGGACCACACACTTGTTGATTACAGGGATGATTTCTCAGAGAGACGAGATCTCACGGAGACTCGCGAGATCAAATGTGACTTGAGAAGACACACATTGCCGCACACACGTTTTCTGAGAGTGCGCTTGGGTTTCCTTTTTCAATTTGATGATAAGTGCTGTAGGATACTTCTTCTAAAACCATACAGAGATGTTTGTGAATGTTTTGTAGGCGCTTGAGTTGAGGCGCTTGAATTTAAGATGAGCTTTGATTTATAAAGAGAGGTGCATTTAGAAACATTTTTGTGTATATGGACGTTTTATAAGCATTATTACACAGGTGGAAGACAGGTAGTGCATAAAAACTACTGAGGAAAACATTTACGGCTGCATGAAGGTCCATTAAGCATCAGATGCTCTGCCAGCAGTTTCCCATGTGACCAAACCACGCTTGTCATGAGCCTGGAGACAGCAGGGGCTGCGAAACCATGATTTAAGAGGCGTTTAAACTGACAGTCATTTAATCGCTGGAGGTTAACAAGATGCTGTACGGCTGATCGAAGGCTTTTGTATTTGTCCGTGTTGCTGTAGTTCAAACAGCACAGAATGACACAATTTAAAAGACTGCAGGTTTGAATCTCACTAGAGATGTTCTTGTGCATCTGCTGTAAAAGCAATGTGTTTCACGACTGAGAAAAGGGTGTCGCTGGACACAGTCAGGTGCACATATGAGCGGCACATTCGATGGGTGGCCATCACCGTGAGCAGAAATCGTCATGGAGACCGTAGCCACGGGAACGCCTCCCTTCAAAAGAGACACCTGACAGAAGTCGTCCAGGACCGTCTGACTGATCTTTTGCTGTTCGACTATAGGGGTGCTATAGAAGTTATGAATTTGAGTTCACTGCTCTCAGATCAGATCAGATGCCCATGGGTGTATTATGTGTTCGGTTTATATTGCCAGTGTAGCAACAGACACATCACAGCAGTGGAAGAAGCTCTGCAGCTGAGTGAAGATAAATCATCTAATATCTTCTCTGAGGAGGAAAACATTTCAGATGGGAAAATATCTGAGAGTGCAGAAATGAAACAAAACATATAAAACAAAATATAAGATAGAATATTGTACAAACCACTCGTTTACCTCTGAAATAACACGGTCTAACAGCAGCACCAGCGGGTCAGAGGTTACCAGGCTTTTGCTGTGATTGGCTGATTAATTTGTCAATGCAATGTCTGATTTTATTTTTATAGTTTTAGTTTTCATGTAATTTTAGTTTAATCTTTAGTCAATACCTTGTGTGATTTTGTCATTTTATTAGTAATAGTAAAATAGTAGTGCTATTTTAGTTTAATTTATTTTTATTTCCAAATAATAATTTTAGTGCTTCAGCTTAAACGTATACAGTTTATTGCCAAGGCAACACTTCAAAAGTCGTTTTAGTTAAAATCTTATCTACTAATTTATGTTTTTTTTGTTGTTGTTGTTGTTTTTTCAACTTCAGGGTTTAATTTATTTTTATTTCAGCTTTGTTCAGTTTTTAGTTTATATTTATTTCCATTTAATAATTGTAATGTGTCATCTTAAAATTATTTCAGTTTATTGCCAAAGCAACATTTCTAATTTTCATTTCAGGTTTTTATTTTATTTTATTTTATTTTATTTTATTTTATTTTATTTTATTTTATTTTATTTTATTTTATTTTATTTTATTTTATTTTATTTTATTTTATTTTAATTTATTTTATTTTATTTTATTTTATTTTATTCCAATTAACAGAAATGTTTTAATATTTTTAGATTATGATAATAACATTGGTTCGTAATTGGTATATTAATATAACATTTAAAAATGCAAAAATATTTTAAGTATTGGTTGCTTGTTGCTTTGTAAATATCAAACGGAAAACGCATTTACACTGGAGTAAAAAGTCATGATTTCAGCAAAGCCACCTTGTGTTAATGAATAACACCATCAACTAATGACCTCATAAGGCGTGTCCTCATTAAAAAACAGGTGAATGTGAAATAATGTGCCTAAAATGCCACTCTACAGCTATAAAGTTTGACTGTAGCTCCTGTGAATCAGGCCTGTGCAGCAGCTTTGGCCCTGGAGATCCCACTGACTTAATGACTGATTGATGGTGACTGAACCGAGTGTTTGTGCTTCTCAAGAGTGATCCAGAACAGACGTCACTCATCAATGACACAAATGAACAACGGCAGTATGCAAGAAACATGATTATGAACATCAAACTGAATGCCTTTAGCCTTGAATTAACTTGAGTCTAACTCCAAACACTCGATGTACAGCAGCAGTTACAGCACATTTCAAGCCCAGTCAGTCATGTGATTAACTGTTTAAATCGCTGCCCATTTGAGAGCTTGTCCAATCATCTTCAGGAGAAAATCAGTGGTTCAGCTAATCACAGTGCTATTTGTAGAGATGCTGCTGAGAAGTGTGGTGTAGACACAGATAATTACAAGCTCTCTCTCTCTCTCAGTAACTGCACAGAAACATCCTTTACTAGTTCTAAAATGTCCTTCTGCAATTAGTAATAGTTAGGCTTGGGTAATTAGAAACAATGGTTCGGACCGTTTCAAAGCAAGATGCTGAATCTGTGGTACAAAATGTAGCTCTACAGACTGTAAATGGTTTAACATCACATTATATGTCATTTTACTGTAATTACTGTCAAAAGTTATGGTTTTCAAGGTACATACAATAAATTTATTTAATGTTTACTGCATTACTGTAGAGTCATGTGTTGCACTGATGGTTTTTTGGCCGTCTATATGCGAGTACTGGCCATGTTTAATAGACATGCCTCTGATTCACCATATGGCTTTATACTGCACTGCCTGTTTTATTATGGTGGTTATCAGTACATTGTAATGTAAAAAGCAGATTTTGGCAGTTCAAGTGGATAGGTTTAAACACCTTTACTTACAAATTATTGGGGGGAAAAAAACACAGAGTTGAGACGGCTGGGTAGGTTACTTTTAAAATGTATTTCACTACAGATTACAAAATACATGCTTTAAAAAGTAATTTGTAGCATATTTAATTAGATTACCCAAGTTTTGTAACTTGTTTCTCAGAATTGCATGATATAAAGTTGCATTTGTAAGTCAGAATTGAAGTGAAACTGATAGAAAACAAAAAGAGAGGTATTTCGCATTTCATGGAAGGACAGTGTAACTGCATACGGAAAGGCCTTAAAACTGCTAGATCTGCCCTAGGTATTTATCTGATACAATGGCTAATTTTCCAGAAAAGAAGTCAGAATTGTGAGATATAAATTCGCAATTTTCCAGACAAAAAGTCAGAATTACGAGATATAAACTTGCAATTGTGAGAAAAAAGTGCAATTCTGACTGTTTTTTTCAAGCAATTGCAAGTTTATATCTCACAATTCTGACTTTATAAAACACAATTGTGAGTTTAAAATTCACACTTCTCTGAAAAAAAGTCATAATTGTGAAATAAATGACATTAAAATTCAAAGTAATCACTTTGATAATCTAAAATACTTTTCAGATGTAAATGTAATTTGATTACCACCCATTTAAAATGTAACTATATAACGAAATACAGTTACTCAAATTTTGCATTTTAAATGCGTAACTAAGTTACATGTATTTGGTTACTCCCCAACCTGGATGTAATGCAATACCACCTTGGGTTTTGTATTTATTTTCAATAATTCAATGCTTTGTTGTTTATTATTTATTACGTAACATGTTTCATACAAAAACAGTGTGAGTTTGTTCATATAATGTTTTCTGAGAAGGAAAAATATTTCAAATGAAGCCAAAGCATCAATCGTTGTGTGTCATTTAGGAACAAACAGATGATCTGGGTCAGCATGATCTGATTTCACATATACATTATATCACACACACACACACACACACACACATATATATATATATATATATATATATATATATATGTATATGTATAGAGGCAGGTGTGTATTGCAAACCTGGTGACATGATGTGTTAGATTCATCAGCACCCTCATCATGACCGCAGGCAGAACGGTGAACAGAAGCTGAGCATGACGAAGACTCTCAGCGCTCTCATAATTGGATCAAGTCTGTGCTGAAAATGTTAAGTGTTTCACCTTTAATAGCAATGACAATGTCTAAAACAGTCATTAGAGACTCTGTGGTGGTTTGAGACAGGAAGTGCATGTTGTGCCCTTGTTCTGAGCTCAGAATCTCTCGGTTGAAGATCTGAATGCTTGTTGGCAGGTACTGCAGACATAGTGGCTGTCAGCAGCATTGATTGGCTTCCTATTACTGGATGTACTTTTTGAAGGCACTGAATCGACTGCACTTTAGCTGCTGGGAGCATTTATATACTCTACATTGATCGGAATGAATAAAACATAAAAAACACAGAACTAATGGAGAAGCTTTAACAGAACTCAAGGGTTGGAATGCATTGGTGTGTTGTTTCAGAACAATACTCTATGTCTCATTGACATTATTATTACTATTGCACATGCATTTGTACAAACCACCAGCTCATATTCGAGCATGTAACCATGTTGTTTGTATGATGGACATGAATGTTCTGAAACGGTTTGTTGAGGAGAAGTGTGCTTTTATTGAACAATTAAACTGCTGGCAACCACCCACAATACCCTAGCAACCAATGAGCAATGTTTTGGCTACACAATGCGTAGAAACACCCTAGCAACCACCCAGAACATTGCATTCTGTGAGTGAGTTTTGCACAAGCAAAATTAAGCTAAAAATAGGATGTGCATCTATTGACCAGATTATTTTTTTTTAATTATTATTCCAGTTATGTGCACATTATGTTTAACCAAACCTCCGCCGACACAGATGCTGGGTTTTGTTTAGCGCTCTCTTGCAGCGTTGAGTCTTATTATGAGCGGTTTTGGGCTTGTTTGGGTGTTATTAAAATGGGCAGGTACAGGTCATGGTATTTTGGTCTTATTCTCAATATAAAGTGAATTATTTTGTTTGTTATGGGCATGTTCTTGTTCCCTGTTTTTTCTAACAAGACGAATAAGGCAACACGAATAAGTCAAAGCTCGTACCTCTTTTCCTGTGATTTCTTGCACTGGTCTGCACTCATACAGAAGAATATGTCCACATCCACCAGATAACAACAAATCATGATTTTGTGAATCATAATTATGACATACAGTAAACAGATGAAATTATGACATAAAAAAGTCAAAATTATGACCCAAGTCAGAAGTCATAGTTTTGACCTTATATCTCAATTTTGACTTTTTAAATCTCATAATTATGACTTAGTGTGTCATAAAAAGTCAAAATTATGACATAAGTCATAAGACTAAGTCATATTTATTAATGAAAAGTCGAAATTCTGACATAAAAATGGAGTGCAGCTGGTAGAAAACAAAAAAGAGAGGTATTGAGGTATTTCGCATTTCATGGAAGGATAGTGTTACTGCATAAAGCCCTTAAAAACTGCTAGATCTGCTCACTTCTTGATTCTATTAGATGAGAACAAACATAATCCTAGATATTTATCTGATACAATGGCTAAATTAATGAGAAATAAAGCTTCAACTTCAGAAGTTTCCAAACAGCACAGCAGTAATGACTTTATGAACTTCTTTACTTGCAAGATTGATACTATTAGAGAGAAAATTATAACAATGCAACCGTCTACTAGATTGTTAAATCATCATGTATGTTAGACCATATACTGACTAAACTACTGAAAGACATGCTTCCAGGAATGAACCCAAATAAATGATGATGCTGAAATGAATAATTTTCCTGTTATCATTGTAAAGCTGCTTTTTCAAACAGTCTGTATTGTTAAAGAGCTATTTAAGGTAACTTGACGTAAAATCTAAATTTAAACTTTTTAATCTCATAATTATGACTTAGCATGGCATAATTTTGACTTTATGTCATAATGAAGAATTTCCAAAGCATGCAATGCATATGCATATCTATAGAAAAGAGATACAGTATGTCTCTGATGTGTGTTTAAATATGTAATTAACCAATATTTGACTCCTCAGAATGGTTAATATAGCCATAATGACGTGGCTCATAATCGGTGATATTGATGCTTCACCCAGAGCACAGATGAGATTCTCACTAGGACACTTCCCCCTCTCATTCACACACACAGATGACGGCAGCTGCCTCTATCAAATGGCAGGATCAAAGGAGTCGACTCTTATTAGTATCCCTCTTTTATCTGCGGTTGGTAAGCTGCAGTGACGCAGAGGTGGGCATGAAATCACTTTCCCTATTCAGAGGGTGAAAACTGGGTGGGGAAATGTGCCCTTTTTGCTAAGGGACGTCCTGGAGCTTGAAACAAGCTTGACACTGTCTTTATTGCTGCAGGGTTTCAAAGTCAAATCACTAGATTTTTTACTATTGTTTGTTATTTCATACACAGATTTAATCCTTGGTCAATATGTTTGGTTTCAGCTGTGCTAAAACACGCTGTATAGTAACAGCTAGACACAAAACAGTTAAAGAGGCCTTTTACGAAGAATAAAGAGGAGCCAACATTTTGAAGTTGGGTGGCATTTAATCGATTTTCAAATGCATTTTCATCCTCAGCCCCCATTCATTTCTGACCCTGAACCTCAAACTGCATCGTCTTCACAACACTAGAACCAGAGGAGTTATTCAGCAAGTTCCTCTTACTGTCAGTCCGTTAAAGATTATCCATGTGTATTCATAGCACACTTGTTCTGCTCGACCGCGCTCTTTAATCACTGGCACTTTAGAAAATCTGAGCTGAGATTTTACAAAAGCTTTTCCTCAGTTGGCAGTGGACCAAAAAGAAAATTTGACAACCTTTTCTTTCCATTTTTTCTTTCGGTTTTCCTCTGCTAGCCTGCAGAAAAATAATGACTTAATTACAAAATGTTCAGCAGGACTCCTTGAGCGCACCATCCAACAACCACACCAGGATCAGCGGCGGTGTTAGTCTGAGTGATTCATAACGCTGTCAGAGCGTTTCTCCTCTTCATTCTACATACTACACAAGAATATTGCTTCTATGGCCGCATTATGATGAATTACAGATGTAGTTTTTAGTAGTTAATTTAGGTGGACTGAAGAAACTAGTTATGAGGATTTAGATATAAACATCTAAATGAAGATTTAAAGAAAATGTCAAACTCACATCATGTATAATAAAGTCCCAGCACACCGGTTCTCCACATGATTTGAGGAACATTTCAGGTCTGTAGCACAATTGCACCAGTTTAATTAGTGTCCCCTAGCAATAGCAGCCTTAACGTTAAAAAAATTAATATCTGATCAAATTAACCAGGCTTATTTGAAGCACCCCATCTAACAGGGTTTTTTGGCTAACTTTGGCTTCTGGCAAGGTTCTCACAAAAATGAACAAACGCTCTTCCAGTAATGTTTTCTGATTTTTAATGATGTTCCAAAAACAATGTTCAAAAATAAAAAATTTTATAACTCAATGTGAACATTGGTAAAATGATCTCAGACCATATTTCTGTAGCTGGGGCAGTTATTGTAGTGAAACATACAGCCCTTTTCATGGTCGAATAAACTTGCGTTTGATTTCTCTCTGTTGTTGATTAGAAAGACGTCTAAAGCTACCGAAGCAGAGCCGTTTGCCTGACCGCTGCTGTCAGTGTTGCCGGACTCCATCACTGTCAATCCAAATCCGAATGGAATCTGACGTATACGCTTTATGTGCCGTGAGAAAGTCACATAAACCAGGCGAGAGCATTTAGACTGAAACAGATTTCCAGAAATGCGATTTGATTAGGATTTCAAACCACATATGGATGAAGCTCGAAACTGATTTGTAAAAGTTGCATTTCATGTGGTTTTTGGCTGTTCACACTTGTTAAATCTGATTTGATTCCAACCGGATGTGCACAAAAACCAGATTTGGACTGACAGCCCCTGCAGGGTTCACACCGGGTATTAAGATGTGTTTTGGTCAATCGGATCACAAGTGGATGGCTCTAAATACAGGAAATGTAAATACAGGCTGTAAAACGTTTTGAGATTGTCCACTTTCGACCACTTCTAAAGGTAATCGAAAACGCATTCGACCGGATTGCTTTCGTAGTGGAGGAATATGTTCAAACAGCCACTAAAGACCGTCTATTCTCCGTCTACTGACCTAATGCGCAAACATTATGAGAAGCACGGGATTTAAACTTTGTCGGCTGAAGACCCAAGTTTGGTTTGAAGATGAAAAATGTACCAAGCACAATGTTCTCTCACCATTCCTGATTTCTGACACACACTCACAGCGTCCGAGCAGAAACGAAAGCTGCTGATCTCCGCCTCCGGTTTTATTTCATCCATTAGATTGAAAGATCTGAAAAAACCCATACATTTACCCGCCTGTAGACCCTCCCCTCGAAGAAATCAGGACAGAAGTGGTTGAAAGTGGACAAAAGAGACGGATTAAAACACCCTCATCTACTTGTGATCCAATCGACCAAAACTCATCTTAATACCAGGTGTAAACCTGGAGACAGACTGAGATCGCTGAGGAAAGTTCACTGGTCATGCACAACATCACAAACAGTATATACATATATATATATATGCTACTCTTATTAGTGCACGACTGCAGCATGTTGTGATTTTACACTCATATATGGTAAGATTGTCCTTTAATATGACTGCAGTATAGCAGCTGGTGTTCATTTTTTGGCAGTGCAGCACTGTTGTTCATTATGTAATCTCATCAACCTCAATTTTAAGAGCATTTGGAAATTGAATGCATCTGGTTTCCGGTGTCATTCACTTCCAGTATAACATAACTTACTTCCACATTGAAAAAAAAGAGCCCTTGCAGGTCCAGGTATTATTTTGCAGTTCATGACAGCATTTCTCAGTGTGTTCTCTAACAGACAGCTGGCACTTTATTTCTTTATTTACTCTCAAATGCTCCGGCTGACACACAAACATGCGCATATATAATGCTAGGGTGGAGATTCTTTTGAGTGGTGCTTGTCTGTGCAAAACTCTCTTCCACGACGATGAGTGATGATGTGGGTGGCTGTTGCTATGCGGTTGCTAAGCTGGCCCGTGCTTTGCTCTGATGTTACCAGGGTGTTATGACTGGTTACCAGGGTATGCTTTGTGGTTGTGTTATTCAGCAGGTGATACCCCCTGAATTTTGAAATATAGCAATGCTTGAGTACATCACATGAAGAGAAGCTATGGAGCATGGCATCATTCCCATTCCCTTTTACTGCTCTGGAAAAAAACTATTTTCACTCAGAAATACTGCCAAGATTAAAATCAACCAGCTGGTGTGTGTGGCATTGAACATTTAACAATCCAACTTTTTTCTTTTGTGCATTGGATATGCTGCCATCTACGATATCATGTGACATAATGCTGTATTTCCCTTAGATGGCAGCATTGCATAATCAATCATCGTTTCTGATCTGGACTCAAGTTTGGGAACATTTCACTGTGAGGTTTTATCAGCATCACATGAACCATATGCAAAATTGCATCATGAGCTTGAAAGTCGTAAAAGCAAGGGAACATGCTTGGAAAGAGATGTAGATGAGGGAGTGATCTTGTATTGTAAAGAGAGGAAAAGACCGTTTCAACCAGATATCAGGCAACTTTCCTTGTTTTATCTGTGTTCTCTAGTGTTCTGGAGTCACCCTGCTGTGCCGTCAGATTGCTTTCTCTGTAACCGCTCATATAACAACCAAACACAAGAGAGCATGAACAAGATGCAGAAAACTTATGAAAAGCAGTGACTGGAACAGTGCATCTGTCTTCCAGCCGCCAGCGCTGCAATTACACCGTTTGTTTGTTTGATTGTTTCTTCAGTCATTAAAGCTGCAGGGATGGAAATGATGTTGGATTGTTTATGCACAAACTGGCTGAACAACACTACACATGCTTGAAATGATTCATGAACACCTTTTTTTGTCTTTCAGGGCAAAGATTTTCCGTGGGAAGAAGGTCCAAGGAGATTATGACGTCAAAGTTGAACAGGTGAAGCATTTATTATAGCTTTAGACCCGGGGCCGTACGTATAAAGCCGCTCAGAGTAACATTTTAGTCTTAGTGTGTCAGAATTCTAAGAATGATGTAATTTTACTCTATTCCTAGACTTCAGATGTATGATTCATAAAGGATCCTAAGTGTTAAGATTAGGTCTCAGCTCCTAAATTATTCAAGAGAGCTGGAGAGGAATAACAAGATGGCAGCAGAGAGGAGGAGACACACAATTTCCAACGAAAATATAATGTATTGGAGTTAAATGAAGACAGGGAGTTGATAAAACCATAAAAGCTTGTCAAGGTATTCGTTTTGTATCTAGTAAGATATTTAATGACTCTACACGTCTGCTTAAACAACAAAATATGAGGAATATATTTTTGGTTACACCTTATTTTACAGTGCCTTAGCTGCATTGTAATTACTCAAATAAGTACTATTAATTAATTACATGTACTTACTATAGAGTTACAGTTAGGGTTAGGGTTTGGTTAGTTACTTGTAATTATGCATAATTAACTGTTATTACTATAGTAAGTACATGTAGTAACGTGTAACTACGGCACTGTAAAATAAAGTGTTACCATATTTTTTTATTTATATTTTTAAAATATGAGGGAAGAACAAAACACTAAACTTAGTCAAGGTATTTTTCTGACAAAATCATTTGGCACAAAAGGAAAACTACAGCTACAGGTTTTAGAAAAACAAAACAAAAAAAGCATACATTGACTGCAACAGCTACGCAATATGCTTACATAATCTTTAAGACATTTTTAATAATATTTGAATAAAGGGTGAATATGTCAATTTTCCTATGCCGGACGTCACTTTTGGCCACTACAGCATTGCAGTTCATTGACTTTCCAACTGACCGTCAAACCATGCGGCAAAAGCAAGCCACTTTTATGAGGATTTCAGTCTTCCCTGGATTTGTTGATGAAACTCATCTTTTAACTGTAAATGAGGAGACATAAATCAATAGAAAAGGATTCCACACCATCAATACTACTTTGTGATAATTTTGCACAATGCAAAGCAATTTTTTTTTAAATAAATGTAAATATTAAAGTTTCTGTGTCTTAATTAAATGATTTTATTATAATTACATTAAATGATTAGTGATTTCACCCTTGCAGGCTCACTATTGGCTGATTCAGACTTTAACTATTAAATTATAATGAGTAAATGAATGTGACTGCATTCATGCACTAAATTTCCAGTAAGTCCTCGCTGGAAACAAAAACAAAAACACACCATCAGCAGCCAATCAGAACATATTGATCACTCGCTCTCATAGCGTTTCAAACCTGTATGACTTACTCTCTTCCACAGAACACAAAAGACATTTTTAAGTGTTATTGATGTTTTGTACTCAAATCATTAGGGTACAAACAAACAACAACAACAACAAAAACAAATCTTGGACCCAATTGGCTTTCATTTGTATATTCCTGTCATGATTATTACTGGGAGTGCCCTTGTCTGTCACTAGAGGGCACTCCAACCTGGACTTTTGGTTTTCATCACTTGGACTTCATTTCCCATAACACACTTCCCGGACTCATTATCCTGTCATTGCACCCAGCTGTTTTGTGTTTGATCATTCGTTCTGTCTATTTATACCTGTTTGTTTCTGCTTTTTGTTATCGAGGTTGGTTTATTTTTCCCTGTTTCTGTTATGGACTGTTCGATGGATTTATGACCTTTGCTTGGACGACTATGATCTTGGATTTGTTTATTAAAAGCTGCACTTGGATCTACTTGCCAGTTTCCGTGTTTGTACGTGACAATTCTAAAAACACCAAATCGTATTGCTTGTTGCTTTACAAGGACCAAGAGCTTATGGTTCGGCTGTTCAGTCGTGAAATATCACTCATAACTTCATCATTCTTGGGGCAAAGAATGGTGCCGCAGAAATGTGTATATTTCTCGACAGTAACATATGCCAGTAACAGATTTGTCATGCCCTTAAAAGCCTGAAATTGACTTTAAGTGTTGTCTTTGACATCACAGCTAGTGAAGGGTTTGAGACTCAAAACAAATCACGTCTCACACACGTGTGCCTGAGCAGCAAACACTGATACAGCAGAAGCCTTTTGTGTTATTTATGTTTCAGTAACTGTGCCACTTAGAAACGGCCACCGCGTCTTTATAAGTGAAGGCTGACTGCCTTACAAAATAAAAAACGCTTCCAGAGCATTTTATGATGTGCCGTGTCATTGTTATTCCCGACCACATGTTGCTGATTGGAAGCCAATACTATTGATCTCAACTTGTAATTCTCTAAATGCCCTTCACCCCGTAGTAATAGATTATTGATCGAGAACATGTAATAGAGCGGAGGTTGGATTTCATTAACTTGCAGTCCGTCGGTCACTTCTGCTTGTGACTTCTGGGTTACTCTCCTCATGTATGTGACTGTAAGAGTTCAACTCTTGTGGTCTTGGACAGATGGCTGAAATTAAGTGGGAACACAATTACAAAGAGCAACAGTTTCAGTTTGTGTCTGCTGCCAAACGGCCAATAAAGCAAACCGTTCCAATTAAGACACGATGACGGAGAAAGCCTGCAACAATATAACTGGCTGTTTTATTACCAATGAATGACCATTCTGCAGAAATAATGCATATTAAATATGACACAGCTTCCAGTTTTATAGCGTCTGTGTGTAAAGCTCAGATTTGAGCTCACGTTGCATAACAGATGAATGTTAACAAGCCCACGGTGATGAGGAACAGTTACGGGACACGATTCACTCCTACTAACTGTTTTTGAAGATCACAGGCTTTCATTAAAATGACTAATGTGATCACCGGCCTTTACTCTGCCTCTTCAATTATGCAATAAACATGATTAGAAAAACAAAGTTGCATTATATTCATTTACTATAACAGAAAATATAGTAAAGCGAGGATGAGTCACATCATATAATACATTTTTTTAAATTGTTTCATTTTTCTCTCAAGTCTAGTTTAGTTTGCAAAAACCTAGAAATTCCAGATGTTGAGCTGGGAGATCATGCATTTATTTGTATTTTTCTATATTTCAGGCCGAGTTCTCTGAGCTCAATCTCGTGGCTCATGCTAACGGCACATGCAGTGTGGACATGCAGGTGATCAGAAATGGAACCAAAGTGGTTCGGTGAGTTGTCGTTTCTGTTGTTCTCCAGCGGTTATCTTGATTATGTTTATTAATAAATACACACGCCTGCAAATAGATCCATGATCAACTCTTCTCGCCTGCAAACACACCGTGACACACTAGGCTCAAAATTAGGTTTTAAAAATGTAAGATTTATATCTTTCTCTTGCAAGTAAATAGAACAAAAATATTTCTGACACATAACGCACTCACTTGTTCAAAAAAGTATTCATCTTTGTGGTATTAACCTGAAAGTCCACACTTGAAATCACAGTGATTCACAGTAGTTAAAGCAGTCAGATCTGAAGTGATGTGATTTACTGTCACGATAACCACAAAATGTGGTTCAACAAAAATACAGGAAACCAAAATTCAACTTACCATAAGCACAGACTGTGGGTGTGCAGGAGTAGAAATGCCAGCTTACTCATGCAGGAGCTTTACACTGCCTTAGATGAGTGTGTCAGGCTGGATTTTCCATTACTGTTGAGGTGTGTGTGTGTGTGTGTCTGTGTGTAAACTCAATTTTACATAGCCGTACGATATGGATGTATATTAGCATGGTTGTGATTCGGCCGTAGGTAATCATAGTGTGCTGATATACAGCCATATTGCACGGCTACTCGTGTGATATTGCATTTATACAACAGTTCGATGGCACGAGTGTGTAAATAAATAATAAACAACAATGGATTGTCTTTAAAAACCTTCTTTTGTGCAGAACTACGTTCCTTCCTCCACGGATTCAAATCTCAAATTGACAGCTTAACAGTCGATCCCAAGATCCGTTACTAATTCTGAAACGTGACTTTAGAACTAGTAATGAACATCATCGACTGAACGAGTGTATTACCTGCATCTGATATAACATTCATTCTTCAGGTTAAATTTATAATAGAAAATCAGTTTGAATGTCCACTGAGGAAAGCGATATCTTTGTCCTTTTAAAAGTTAAGGGGATTTCCCACAGTGCAAAAACAACTTCCTCATTCTGACTCACTCATAAAGAGAGTCTTTGCTGCCATCTAATGGTGTGATAATATAACTTTCACTGATACTGTTGACGGACCCTTTCTCAATACCAAATACGGCATTTTATTTATATAAATGAACAACAATAGCCATTATAAAAGACAGAAACAAAAGCAAACAATAAACACAATCAAATAAATAAAAAACACAAGCAAACAATTCAGTCAAACTGTCATGATCACCAGTTGGAGTGCCCTACTTAGCCTCCAGAGGGCACTCCACCCCGGACCATTACCTCACCACTCGAAACTTCCATTACAAAAGCAGAAACAAACTAGGTATAAATAGACAGAACACTAATAACATAATACAAGACAGCTGGGTGCAATGAAGTGATAATGAGTCCGGGAAGTGGGTTATGGGAATTGAAGTCCGAGTGGTGAGGTAATGGTCCGGGGTGGAGTGCCCTCTGGAGGCTAAGTAGGGCACTCCAACTGGTGATCATGACACAAACATAGAAAAGCAGCACTCTAGTACAGGATTTAAGTTAAATATAGCCTAAATATAAAGTTATGAAATTTAATTTTTCACTTAATCCAAATCGTTTTGCTCTGGAATAAGAAATAGATTAATAAAAGCAAAGATTGCCTGTTTGATATACACCAAATGAATTATACCTCATGTTTAAACACTATCTACATAAGAGCCAGCGGCAAATTCCTGAAGGACTGGCCGAGATGAAGCACGGCTCTCATCCAATCAGATTCGAGAACCAGAAAGAACTATTTGATGAACGTACACTATGTGCGGAGAGCATTCACTCAGTATCGTTATCTCATTTTTGACTGAGGTGGCTTTTAGAGGCTTTTGCATTGGAAGTCTTCATATGCAGTACATGTATAAACTCACCTCACTTCATCATATACGGTTGATTCTCCGTTAACTGGAACAAACAAAACAGTTTGAATAATGTCCGTTACAAACACTGACAAATCTGGCATTCCCTTCAGTAAATGAATGATTTGAAAATTCAGTTTACACAGCTGTAATCTAATTTATTATAATTATAAAAACACAGAGTTGACAGCTGGCAGTGTTGACAAAAGAACCATATTCTCCACATCACACATGCATTAAACAGCCATTTTGTTTATCTGGTGTTGCTACTGCTGAGGAAAATGAATTCTTTATGGTTTGTGACCATGACAGCGACCCAGAAAATATAAGCGCATTTACTTAATTTGGTTTAACAAATCTATAAACCTGTGAGACGCTGCTGAAGTCAGAGCAGATGAAATATGGAAACAGGGGATTTCTGAAAAGACTTATTGTTTCTTTAAATAATGCATATGTCTGTTTAATACACATTTTATATTATGAATATAATAACTGAATGAATATTTTAATCTATTGAGCTACAGTCTGAGGTGTTTATGAGGGGAGTAAATTTTATAATTTGGAAGAAGAGAGTGAGCATCTCTGATTAATTTCCAATAAATCCAAGTGAACAGCAAGTAAAGGTTGTCGGACATATTCCCGAGTCAAACCGAGATACACTCCATACAGATTTTTGCTGTGTTTGTGTTGTTCTTCACACAGGTCCTTCAAGCCTGACTTCGTCTTGGTCCGACAGCATGCCTATAGCATGGCACAGAACGAAGACTTCCGGAATATAATCATCGGACTGCAGTATGCCGGGATCCCCAGCCTCAACTCACTGGAGTCCATTTACAACCTCTGTGACAAGCCATGGGCCGTGAGTGTGTCTTTTACTGTCCCGTGTGCTTTTCCTTGAGGAAACGGTCAGTGTGAAGGAGCAATGTGACAAGACTGTTATTTTTATCTGGCCATCAAAATGCAACATGCAACACAAATACAAATACAAAACCTGATTGTTTTAAAGCACTTCTGACAAATCACATTTCATTACACTTCAGGTTCAGTCCATTTCTTCTAAAACTACTACTTTGTCATTAAAGGCAGGGTAGGCAAAAAAATGTATAAAAAACTTTTTTTCAAAATTTGTTTAAACTTTATTTATATATCAATACATAATTAAAATGTAAGTACTCTGAAAAAGAAAGTATAAAAATCGAGTGTCTGTAGACCTCTCACGACTGTTTTAAAGACAGCTCATTATTTCCATTCACTCCACCCCCTCCCTTCTGGGCTCCTTCCAAAGCCACGCCCCCAAAACGCATGAACGTGTGACTCCGACCACTGAGCTGGAAGACGCATTATTTACCTGAGACGAGCGGAGAGGAAGGAGCACGGCATGTAGTGACATCATGTCAGAATCACATGTAATAAAAATAACTTTATAATTATGAAGATAAACAAACAAGATGTATTTTAGTACTCACTATCAAGCTAGCATATTGATATTGGTAAAGTTTAAAATATATATTTTTTGATTCGCTAACGAGCTATCTATAAGGCAAAGCTAAAAACAGGTTGCATGATACACGTTTTTCCATTACCATCATTTACACTGTGATGAAGATGAATTTCGTGTAAGATTCATAACATATACGTTGTTCTACAGATCAACAGAGTAACATACACTCAAATATCAACTCACAACTGCATTGCAGACACAAAATAATAACACACACATACAACAAAGTGTGTACGACACACACAGATACAAGATAAAGACATCAGTAAACATAGGTAGAGAATATAAAAACAAAACAAAGGCGAAAAAAAAAACGTGCAGGTAAACTTACAGGTGAACATGGTAAAAGAGTTAGACAGAGGGTAAAATTATGCACAATTCAACACTATAGCTATCATTATTTATCGTCTCTACTACGGCTCGCTAAGTAATGTTATGTTAGCTATATTACGCAGCTACGTGTGCTAATGACACATGCTTCATGAAAAAATAAACAAAAAAATATGTATGATCAAAATACAAAAGAAAGATTTACCTGTCCAGCAGAAATAAAGCCATCAAGGAGTCACTTTTCAGCCCCTTGAGTTCCCTCAGTTCTCGCCATCGCTGGAAAGCCACGCCGATATTAACTCGCGTTTTATTTCTTTGTTTATCCAAAGACTTTTTGTTCATTGCCTTTTCTTGTACTGTTACTGTCTTCCTTTTTTTGCCTGGTTTGCCTTCACTAACTGCATAGGCCGGTACTGTGAATTTAGCTTGCTGTTTCTCTGCCATTGTTTTGGTATTCCTAGGATCCGTGCCTCTTGGATTCCCCAAATCAAACGTGCGCGCGCAAGTGGGCAGGTCATGTGTGGCAAAAGGGTGGTTGCCATGGTTGCGAGAGAGTGACAGCCGCCTAAGCCAATCCTATGTTTCGTCCCGGATGGAAATAATGAGCTGTGTTTAATACAGATTAAACGGTCTAGAGTCACTCGATTTTTATACTCTTTTTATCAGAGTTCTTACATTTTAATTATGCATGTATATATATAGAAAGTTTAAACAAATTTGGAACAAAATTTCTTACCTACCCTGCCTTTAACTAAAACTACTAATTAAAATAAAGATTAAATAAAATATAAATATTAGTTGGAGGACTTAAACTGAACATAAATTACAATTATTGTCAGCGTGTGTTGGATGCTTTGTGAAGCTTTGTGAGTCATTTGTTGTGAATCAGTGATTCAGAGCACACATCAAACTGCCATCATCACGTGATTTCAGTAAACAATACTCATAACTGCTTTGAAATGTTTCAAAATTTCAATCGTTGGCCACTAGGGGGCGCTGATCTCTGTGGACTCATGAAACAGTGTCTATATATGATTTTTGCCTGATTTCAGATCAGTTTTATACATTTTTAGACATTCAGTGACACATTTGTATAGTAAAAACCAAGAGTTATAATTTTTGAAATATTTTATGATTTTTAATTGCATTTAATAATACTTATGGCTTCTACAAAAGCTAACTGGAGTCTGTTAAAGGGTAAGTTCACCCAAAAATAAAATTTCTGTCATTAATTACTCTCCCTCATGTTGTTACACACCTTTGTTCATCTTCAGAACACAAATTAAGATATTTTTGATGAAATCCGAGACTCGTCCATAGACAGCAATATAATCAACACTTTCAAGGTCCAGAAAGGAACTAAAGACATCGTTAAAACAGTCATGTGACTGCAGTGGTTCAACCTTAATGTTATGAAGAGACGAGAATACTTTTTGTGCGCAAAAAAACGAAACAAAAATAACTTTATTCAACAATATCTAGTGAAGGCCGATTTCAAAACACTGCTTCATGAAGCTTTACGAATCTTTTGTTTCGAATCAGTGTTTCGGAGCGTGTATCAAACTACCAAAGTCACGTGACTTCAGTAAACGAGGCTTCGTTACGTTATAAGTGTTTCGAAATTTCAGTGGTTCACCACTGGGGGGCGTGATTTTGGAAGTTTGATTCACGCTCCAAACCACTGATTCAAAAGATTCATAAAGCTTCATGAATCAGTGTTTTGAAATCGCCCATCACTAGATATTGTTGAATAAAGTTGTTATTTTTTTGTTTTTGAGCACAAAAAGTATTCTCGTCTCTTCATAACATTAAGGTTGATCCACTGCAGTCACATGACTGTGTTTTAATGATGCCTTTAGTTCCTTTCTGGACCTTGAAAGTGTTGATTATATTGCTGTCTATGGACGAGTCACCTCTCGGATTTCATCAAAAATATCTTAATTTGTGATATGAAGATGAATTATGGGTCTTATGGGTGTGGAACGACATGAGGGAGAGTAATTAATGACAGAAATATAATTTTTGGGTGAACTACCCCTTTAAGGAGGAGCGACAGAAGTGTGGGTCACCCGTTTACTGACAAATCCAGTTCTTCTCAAGAAAGTTTGTGTGAACCGTGACTCCATCCCAAGAGCTAGTTTTGATACTAAAGGAGGTTCAACAAGTTCATTTGCTCTCTCCACACTGCACTGTCAATGATTACTTGACGTTTTTAATAAAAATGCGAAAAAAAATTTTTTACATGTTATTAGTTTAGTCAGATTTGGGTTTGTCTATAATTGTTAAATAACTCAATTTCTACTACTGCCATCATTTTCATCCGAACGGATCCTCTGTTTTCTTCCAGTTTGCTCAACTGATCAGCACCTACAAGAAACTGGGACCAGATAAATTCCCTCTGGTTGATCAGACATTCTACTCAAACTACAGGGACATGGTAAGAACAAACCGCCTCGCTTTCATTCATTTCACAGTTTAAGCGCAATGAGACGCAAAAGAAAACTTAGTTTAATACTCGCAGGACGCTCAGAAAATCATACCACACAAGTTTAGACTGAAATGGCTTTAAAACACGTGCAGATAATAAACTTTCATGATGATGAAGAACTGCAATGTCACGTGATCAAAATAGAGATGATAATCAAAACTAAACTGATGTTTTAGTTTTTGGCAGAGCATCAGAGGCACAAGCTGTACAGGCTCCGCCCTCTTCTGGAAAGGGGGCGGGAGCAGCAGCTCATTTGCATTTAAAGACACATGCATGAAAACAGCATGATTTTCCTTCCACTCACAACTGGGCATTTACAGCAAGCTATAATAAATGATCTGTGGGGGATTTTGAGCTGAAACTTCACAGACACATTCTGAGACACCAGAGACTGATATTACATCGTGTGAAAGGGGCATTATAGGTCCACTTCACTTTAAACCCAGAGAAGTGAACATGCAACATTGGAAACACTGAGTGTTTGTGTACTAAATATAGAAATGTATTGATTTTTTATAATATATATTTGTTTTTTTTACTCTATATGGTATGGCAAATAATATGTATTATAAGTATTAGTTATTAAGTTATTAGTTATGTTATTAGCTGTGTCCTTGTGACACCCTTCTGAAAAAGAAGTGCACTTAATAGTGTTGAATGTGCACTTCAAATATTAGAAGTTTTTTTTTTTTTTAAAACTACTTGAAGTTAATATAATATATGAAATATAAGGCCACTTACTTAAAGAAAGTACACTTTAATGATTGTTTCTTAACACACTTAACTACACTTTTTAAAAAATTAAATGTTTTTAATAATAATTACACTTTATTTTAATGTGTCCTTCTTCCAGTGTAATTATACGTTTAAGTACGGAGTAATATTAATTAACAATAACACATTTACAAATGTATAATTACAAATAGATTTAAATGCATGCCATGCACGTTTCAATAGAAATCACATTAAAGTATATTTTAGTTTACCACAAATACTCGTTGGCACGTTCAGCGGTAACTTTAACCATATTTCACTAGGAGTAATTATGATATACTGAAGAATAAAACTCTAAAGTTCATCAATTGCATTTAATTTACTGTAAATTTATACTACAATACATTGCAATTAACATTAAGTTCACACTTAAATTCTATTCTTTTGAAGTGTATTTCTGTAATTAAAACTGTACTATAAGTGTAATTTTCACAAGGTCTGTCAGTTTAGATGAAACATCTGCTAACATTTTTTTCAGGAGAAAGTAAGTTTATACTTTTTGAACATTATCTTTTTAGTACTGAAAATCCAAGATTAGCTGAGACTTTACCTGCTGTGATACAGGCCATGAACATTACATTTAAAGCTTAAATTAATTGAAATTTTAAATACACATATTTTCTTTTTTTTACAAACATTTCTTTTTTCCCAAAATAAAACTGTATTTGTTTGCATTGCATTTCTGCATTGTGAAAGCAAACTAATTTGTAGTTTGTGTGGTTCCTCGCGACATCTTGAGATGACATCATTTCCTGTTGTCTGATGTGGCTGTGGCTCTGTGGAAACGAAACTTTGCTGTACGCCTGTTTTCTGTCGGCTGTGCACGAGAATCGGCAATGACTTCTCAACCAGTTTGCAAAGACCTGTTACCAGATGTCTTAAAATGATCTTTTTGCATTTCATTGAAGGCACTGCCCTAAGAACTGTACCGTGGAAACACTGGACTTTATCCTCTCAGTCGAAAAGAGCATCTGTTGAACATGACCCGCACAGGTGCTTCTGTCAAGACTCCACACAATCACACACTGATAGTGTAAAAGCTGCAGGCGACACACCTTTAATGAAACACACACTACATCACATCACAGTACAGTTAGAAAAGACTGTAGAAAGAGAATGAAAATATCTTATGAAGCATTGATTCTTCACACATTCCACCACTGTCTCAGCTAACACAACTGTGTTTGAAAATAAAAACATTATTTCTGAATGGGTTTACGTTCTGAAAATGTTTTTTTTTTCTTGGTTATGCAAATATCATTATTTTATCATTCTTCAAACATTATAGTAACGTTACTTTTGAATATTCACTGAATGTTCTGAAACAAGCAGTAACATTTAAAAAACATTCCAACTAAATGTTTCAGGAATGATGCATAAATAATGTTTTTGTGCTAAGATTTTAAAAACATGTTTGTTCATAACCTTTCCAGAACGTTCCCTGTTAGCTGAGATCATGTGACAACAAAATAAAAAAGTGCCTGCCAAATATCTGCATTATTATAAGGCAGAACCACTGTTAAGAAAGCCTGATTTTTATTCAAATGCCTTTCTTTCTTCTGCAGAACACAAAGATATTTTGAAGAATGTTGGTAACCAAACGGTTATGTTGACATTTGAAAAAAACACACAAAATATCTTGTCTTGTGTTCCACAGAAGGTTTGGAATGACATCAGGGTGATCACAGAATTTTCATTTTTGAATTTTTCCTTTAAAAAGTGTACCATTCATATCTGTAAAGCAATGCAGTGATGCTCTCTACAGATATAAAGGAAATCACACCATGTTTAGGCCAAAACATTCACACTTCATGACTAAGCTATACAGCGGTTTCTTCTGGACTAAGATGCACAGTTGCGTCTCATGCTGAAATCACACGGTTTCAAAATCAGCATGATGCGCCGCAAACGGCCACAACGACCAAACGGCCACAACGACCACCCTATTGCAAAACATGAGCGTTGCTTCATAATGGAGAGAGATAAAGACACACAGTTGGCAGCTTTTCTAATTCCTGTCCGTTTGTATTTCATGTTGTTTTACTTTTTTTGAAAACCCTTAAAGGTCTTTATCGACCCGGGACGTCATCCTACGCAAACAAATATTAGTGTCACTGATGGTGGATCTGGTGAAGAAGCTGTCAGCGATCAAAATATTGATTCTGAAGTGATAGTTTTGGTTGAGATGGTGAATGGAAATGAGCTCTGATGATGACACTGATGATGATAAAAAGCATGTGCTCAAATCAAACCCTTCCAAATTCCAAAAAGTAACAAAATATGCTTTATTTTATTCTTTTGTAATTGTTATCATAAAATCAGGATAGTTTTATACTATTGCGCCAGTTAAAGATCCATCCGTGTTAGATATAGATCCGGGTCGCTAAAGACCCGTATATGTAATAATGATTGATGAAACATTCAAGCAAATCAAAATTATGCAGATAAATTGTAAAATGCTAAAGATTCATTTAGATCTGTAAATGTGGAAAAGGACTATTGTAGCATCTTCCTAATTTCATGGCATTACAGGAGATGGAATGGATTGACCAATTGACCAACCAGATTTTGGCCATATTTTACTCAAAAAATTTAGCTGAATTGCTCTTCATCCCTTTTTAAATAGAAAATCAGATAATCAGGACCTAAAAGTGAAAGCATAATGCTAATAATCCAATACTGTTATTTATAATGCCAATTATTGTAAGTTAAATGGCAATTCCATCATGTAGTCACTCATCAGCTCCCATTTCAGAGGTGTGTAATAGACTCTGAGAGCAGGCTTGCATGCGATGAAGAGAGATTTGAAGTTTAAAGAGTATGTTGTTCTCAGTGGGATACTAAGGTGTTCTGAGTGGTTGCTAGGCTGTTGCTAAAGTATTATGGGAGGTTTCTATTTAGTCACCAGAGAGTTCTGGGTGGTTGCAAGAGGTTAAAGAGCTTGTTTGTATCTACATTTGAACCGTCTAATCAGCATCAAGCAACTTCTTTTACAATCAGACAGCGATCGTGCTCTGGGCTTCAGACATCAGACGCGTCCATGGTGTCGTTTCCAGACGGTTTGGCCGGTCCTGTGTACCAGCTGCAGGAGCCGTTGCTGTGTCTGATACAGGCGTACTCGTGAACCGGCTCTGTGTACACAATTGACCATGTGGATGACAAGTCTGACAGGATACACTCGTTCTTCGTGTTGGGGAGACAGGGCTGTTCAGTGCAGCTGGAGATCTGCAGAGATTAATATTTAATACAATATAATATATAGTTTCATGTGTTTCTGTTCACTCAGACCTTCATGGATCAGTCTTTTTTTAAAACAACATACACAACTGTGTACATTTGGTTGTCTTAAACCTTGTTTCCACCTGCATTTTGGTCGATCGGATCACAAGTAGACGAGGAAATCTCATTCTCGTTTACACCTGGTGTTTAATCCGTCTCTTTTGTCCACTTTCAACCACTTCTGTCCTGATTTTTTCGAGGGGAGGGTCTAAATGTATGGGTTTTTTGGATTTTAATGGATGATAATGGATTTCTAATGGGAAAAGCGTTCGTTTCTGCTCTGACAGCCACAAGACTGACTGAACGCCGTGAGTGTGTGTTAGAAATCAGGAATGGCGAGAGAACATTGTGCTTGGTACATTTTTCATCAAACCAAACTCAGGGATTCAGTCGACAAAGTTTAAATCCCGTCTGACCAGAGCGCTTCTCATAATGTTTGTGCATTAGGTCAGTAGGTGGAGAGTAGATGGTCTTTAGTAGCTGTTTGAACACATTTGACCACTTGAGCATCTACTCTACGAAAGCAATCCGGTCGAATGTGTTTTCGACTACCTCTAGAAGTGGTTGAAAGTAGACAAGCTCAAAACATTTTACACCTGTATTGAGTGTCGTCCACTTGTGATCCGATCGACCAAAATGCATCTTAATCCCAGGTGTGAACAGGGTCTCATAGAACCTGTCCTGTCCTTGATTATATCTGTTAATATTATATGTAAAAAAACATAATTCAGGGCAACAACATGATACTTTTGTGTGTTAACCCTATAAATCAGTGGTTCCCAAAGTCGGGGTCGCGACCCCCCGGTGGGTCGCGAGACAGTGAGGAAGGGGTCGCGAGATGATTTCCAGAAATAAAAAAAAAAATAAAAAAATAATAATAATAATAAAATAAAAAATAATTAAACGATTAGAAATAGTATATTCTATCAATAATTGTCACAAAATACTAAAAATAGTAGTTAAATTAAAAACAAAAACCATGCAAATAAAAAAGCCATCAACCTTTCGATTTTCCTTCCCCTCGGCCGTGACTCCGGAGGTGATTACGACAGATTAATGACATAGTAGCAACAGCATCAGCTGCAGCAGGTCAGTTTACTGCAACATGTTAAACATTAAGACATGTGCACGTAATTCTTTAGGCTTTAAGCTTTGGATATTATTTTTGTCCAAATGAAACGTTGGTTAATATCGATCAAAAAAGAAAACGCAGAGAGGCCAGCGGAGGAGAGCGGAGAAGCACGCGCTTCACATATGCCGCGTTTGCAGTGCGCAACTGATCCATGGCTGTGTATCACAAACACAACATTTACTTATTTTTATTTCAAATCCAAAAGTTGTTACTGAATATTGCTTGTCAGCACAGCGATTCTCTTTGTATAGGCCTACACTATATTTCATAGATGTCACGTTTAAACGCACTATATTTAAACGTTTTATTCATTTCATTACTTTATATTTATCTGAAGTAATACTTTAGATTTATATATTGCTCACGCAAGTGGCAAAACATTTAAACGTAAGCTTTATGTTAAAATCAAAAACGTTTTTTTTTTAAAAAAAAAACTTAAAATAGACAAAAACAGGCGACTCTCGTCTTTTCTTTCCTTTTAAATCTTTTTACAATAAATCCCTCAGGTCATAAAGAACTGTTTTTCCACCTTCAGAGGCGAGTGCTATTGTTTATGTCTCCTTGTTCACCTAAATGCCTGGTAAGGTGTTATTTTCCTTGCTTTACCCGAGGCAGCCGTGTTTAAACTGTGTAACAGAGACTTTGAACTATATGAATCTATGATGAAATTACTAGTTTTTTCGCGCCAATACATGTTTATTTTAATGCGAACAGTGCGCTGTCGTTTTAATTCAGCGCTGTGCAGCACAGCAAAAATAGACGCGGCGCATAAATGATCGCTGCACTGCTGCAGACGCGCTGCTCCTGGAACGCACTGCCGAACCGCATCCGCGTGCAGTGTGAAATCCGTTAATATGGGCACAGAAAAAATGCGCATTGCAAACAGAGTAGCTATGTGTGAAACATGCGTTAGTGCGTGTTCGCCTTTGTGCACAACTCGTTAACCACCTCCGAGGATAGTGGGGGTCGCGAGTCACTGGCATCGTTATTTTGGGGGTCGTGGGCTGAAAAGTTTGGGAACCCCTGCTATAAATCCTACTGTTTCATATTTGATACATTGATTTCTAAGGCCTCTAAATGATTTGATAAACCTGCCGTACACGATCTCCTACAGTCCTTCTGTTGTCTGACTGATAGTTTAGACTTATTTTAGCAAGTAAAAGTCTTTTAGTATAATTATACAAACGTCCACCGTCAGCTTGTGCTTCACGTGTCTTTTTGCTGTGAAATCTTTACTGATTTTTATAAATTAAACATAAGAGTAGTATCCATACATCATTTTTTAGAAGAATTATGAGTGTCGTGATTTGAGGAAGGTTTATTTGTGTGTTTATCTCAATCATCATCATTTTGCATTGCATTATATGTTTTAAAACTACAGAGCTGTGATCATAAAACTAAGCATTTAAATATCATCTTACTAAGACGTATTATTGGCAGATATGGATATTTATATGCATTTTAAGTATCTGCTATACTGATATAAAAATCACAAGTATCAGAATTTCATCTTATTTTCTGTGTATAAAATTATCAGCATCTGCAACAACAAATTGCAAATATGTGCAAACCTTTTTAGATGTGTCATATTTTGTATAAATGTTCCATTTCCTCTAAGGTGTCGTAATGTTTGGCTGGGTTGAAATGAATGGGTTCTTACCTTGCAGTCGCAGCCCAACTGATATCTGTATTTGAAGTTGTTCTTCATCATTAAGGAGAGTTTGTTCCAGCGCATAACAAAGTCGCACATTGTAACGGAGAATTTATCAAACATGATGCTTCCTAAGAGACAGCAAACACATTTTATATTTCATTACTGAATGCCATGCAGCAGCCTTAGGTCATCAAGCAGTTTAACAGTAGTATTCAGGAAAGTAATTAAATGTAAAATAACACTGGATAGTTTTCATTGTTAAAAATGAAATACAGATTAATGCTTGCAATTAAAGTTACAAAAGTTTTTGAGTCAAGAGTAGCGTGTGATTTTCTCTTTGTCTTTTGCCCTTTATTAACATGACAGACAGCAGCAGGTTTATTAGGCTGCTGTCACTTTAAGAGCTGATGCACGGATCCAATACACTGTTACACAACATGCTTTTTCTCTCAACTGTTTGCATTCCAAAACTGACTGTATTTACCTGAATACTCTGCCAGATGGGCATTTTGACTTAATTTGGTATATGACTGAAAGAAGGGCAATAAGCCATGAAAAAGAAGTCAATTTGTTTCTCTCGAGCTGTTTGAGAGGCGGCTTTATGAGAGCGACATTTATATAGATCAGCATTGCACATGCTTTTGAATAAAATTATGTGTAATACGAGCACTTTTCAACCGGAGCGAATGAGACGAGTGAGTGAGGAGAGAGAGAGAAAGCGCAGCTGGTATCGGTGTATCGATACTGCAGAAAAGGAGTATTAGATCCATTTCACATACTTCAATATCAATACATATCGAAATATCCATGTTTTTGACAACACTACAATATAGCATACATGAATGAGCCATAGCAGATCTATACAGGTGGAGCTGGGGAAGGTGGAGGGTTTCTGAAAGCGCACTGCTACTGCTACAGCAAATGCTGACCAAGTATTTGAAGGTTGAGCAGTGAGATCATTGGCTACTGATAGATCAGGATCCAATCAAATGTGCCTATAGAGAATCATGTGATTGCAAGCAGATTGAGTTAAGGACCTATCAGCCTGAGTTTCATGACAGAACTTTGTATTTACCTGAAAGCAGATACTGGTCGTGATCCAGTCTGGTCCCACACATTGAAGACATCTCACTCGTGTAGACATGCTGGATGTTCTTTATTTTGTCAGAACCTTTGAACACCTGCAAAACCAGGATTTTGTAAAACCATTGTTTGTATTGTATAGCAGTGTATGGGTCTGCGGATCCATTTTTAAAAAAAAATTTATTTAATTTAAAATAAAAGTCTCTGTTGTAACGGGCGCTTTTGGCAAGAACCCAAAGAGACTGTAACTGTCCGTTTGAATCATGGCCAATATGTCCCAAAGAAAACATGCTATATCAGATCATTATAATTCCCAGCAGAACATTTATGTGATCAAGTACTTTAGCTTACCTTTATCACTTTGATATCATATTGAATTTCTCCCATGCCGTTTCTATTTTCATCTCCAGGTATGAGCTTCTCCCCAGTTATCTCAGCTCGCATCACTAACCAGAAAAGAATCAGTTGTTATTACTAGTGCATGAAGCTGAATACATCAAAAGAATCATTTCAGGCTGCATCATATATAAGAGTTCAGAATGTAGCTGCAAAAAATGCTTGTCAGAATTGATTTCAAGATTCTCTTAATGATTCTTAAATGTTCTTTGAAAATCAATTACTAAATATAGCTGCAAGCAGCGATGGCGGGCCCAAGCCCAGGTGCCACTGCCACCCCGGTGGCTTAAGGAAACCTGTGCATGGCGGGCAACATACAATCTTAATTTAATTTAAATCAAATAATAACTTTACATGATATGAGACACTGATTACTTTAATCCCTCGCCATGGCAACACTGTTTGAGATATCCTGTAATCATTCGCAATTTAGCATCTTCAGTGTCTTTGTTTCATGTTGACCAAGTTTGGTGGCAATTGCATGAATCTCCTATGAGGAGTTCTTAAAAACTCAGAGCCTGATTATTTAAAAAAAAATCCACATTCAAACCAAAAAATCCCATTGATCAGAGCTAATGACTGTAAATTAGAAAGTTGTCCGGAAGAAGAATATATGTACCGAGTTAGGTGACTGTAGGTAAGACTAACCCCAACTTTTGTCAAAAGGTGGCGCTATAGAGCCTCACCCCCCCGCTCATTTCTAAGGCTTTGCCCATGTCTACTGCCCAACAACTTTTACGTGTGCGTTGAGTTTCGTGCAATTTGAAGCATGCTAAGAGCCTCAAAAACACCCAAGAATATTCTAAAAGTTTGACAGGTTGCCATGGCAACAGTATTTAAGATACCAAGAATCCTTTCACAGCTCTACATCTGCCATATCTTGACATTATTCTGATATGATACATTTAGTCCTGTTTACCCTAACCGTACACACTGTCATTATTAACACTGAACCCAATGATACAAAGCAAAAAGAAATGGCTGTTATGATATGTTGATATGTTATGGCATATTTTGCGACGGAACTTACCGAATACAATGCTGTGTACTGGGCTAAATACGCTCGTTGTGTGTGTGTACATGGTATTTTTACCAGCTGAGAGCTCATGAAGAGCTTATAAAATGTATAAAGGAATCAAAACAGCGGCAGGAATTCCTCCGTCACACACAAACAAAGATCTGCGACAAAGAGACAGCATTTCCAACACCTGAAATGAACTGTAATGGACAACATCGAGACTATGACGAGAAAAACCAGGTGTGCTCGAGAATAATGTCACATCTTGTGACATCACATCTGGTTTTTGGTTCATTTAGATGTCTTTGGTCCAAGTTGCATTCATATTTCAGTCGAACTGCACCAGAGTTAAGGGTCTCGGTGTGCAGAAGGGTTCGAATGGCAGCATTCACATTTATTCAAATGAACCACACTAACAGAGCAATCGCAGAAGAGTTTGTTTTGATCGAACCAAACCTGCCAAGTGTCTTCAAGATGGCGTCGCACCTTGGCACCAACTTCGGTACCATGTTAAGTACTGACATTTTAAAAATGCGACGCTTTGAGCACTGTTAAGAGGATTCGTAAACACCTCTGATTAGCCATTGTGTTTCCATTGTGGAGAGCAGCTTCTATTGAAGCAGACTGACATTTACAAGCCTGCTTTGATTGGACTGATTGGACTGTTTTCGAGGCTGCTGAAACTGATCTGGACAAGCTCACAGATATTGTAACATCATCCATCAGTTTCTGTGTGGATATGTGAATTTCTTCCTGGACATTCTTATCATTCAGTAAACCATGGCTTACAGCAAAACTCGGACAGCTTGCCAAAGAGGATGCTTACAGAAATGGGGTTAAAATCTTGTACAACCAGGCCAGAAACAAACTAACAAAGGACATCAGAGTGGCTTAGAGGAACTAATCTGAGAATCTGGCGTCAGTTTGGACAGGCCTGAGAAACATCACCAAGTACAATTCACCATCCCCCTGATCTTTGGAGAATCAACAAATGGCTGATGCTGTGAATGTGTTTTACTGTAGGTTTGAAAAGCCCAGACTCACACGCGCTCTGATCTACACCTCACACATTCACCAACACCTCCTGCAACCCCCCCCCTCCAGCCATCCAACCTGCGCTTAAGGTCTGTTTGGATGCTGTGAGCCAGGTCTTCAAAAAAACATAAGATTAGGAAAACTTCAGGCCCAGATGGTGTTTTCTGGCCCCCATCTTCATGCAGATCTTCAACAGATCACTGAAGCAGTGTGAAGTTCCCTGCTGCTTCAAACGCTCCACCAAAAAACACAAAATCACTGGACTTAATGACTACAGACCTGTCGCTCTCAAATCTGTGGTCGTGAAGTTGTTTGAAAGACTGGTGTTGGCCTACTTGAAGAATATTTCTGAACACCTGCTGGATCCCCATCAGTTTGCCTTCAGAGCAACCAGGTCTGTGGATGATGCAGTCAACGTGGGACTGAATTATATTCTGCAACATCTCCACAGACATGGGACTTATGCAAGGACCTTATATGTGGACTTCAGTTCGGCCTGATCTTCTCACAGCCAAACTGATCCAGTTCTCTGTGCCAACCCTAATCTGTCAGTGGATCAGGCAGCAGCTATAGTGAGGCTGGGTAAACTCACATCCAGGACCCTCACTATCAGCACTGGTAAGGTATAACAACTTGTTAGTGTGTCTATGAACACAGCTGGTTAAAAGATAGTTTCAAGGACAGCAGATGTGTTCACAGGCACAATAACAAGTTGTTGTAACTTCTTATAAGAGCCTGCAAGTAAGTTTCCACTCAGCATGAGCAGACTGCATACAGAGACACAAGTCATATAAAGTACAAAACAGAAATAAATGAGTTTTCCACTACACTCCTCATTTTTGATTATTAATTAATCAATCATAGGTTTAATACATTCTTTCATATTTTTAGCAAGCTTTATCATATTAACCCTTCAAAAAGTCCCTTCTCCTCGTAACACGTGTAACCCCTGCTTTTAACCCCCAAGACTAGTCCAATTACACAAGAAAAGTTTAAAATAAAAACTTTAAAATCCATTGTCTGGTGGAATGGTAGACTGATGTTTTCTAGAGAGGGATTATGTGGATTTACTGTATTCGTTCAGTGAATGCCGCAGGAATCTGCATGTCTTTACAACCTCATGCCGGTCATTCCATGCCTCATTATTCCAGAACAAGGACTGGAATGCCACTCTGACGCACGGAAGCAGGGATTCAAAACAACTCTTTCCCTCTCAGAGTGAGACACGTTAGGCAGAACGTTTAAAACGAACGCAGATTACCTTCATCTTGTTTTTCAGAAAATATCCAAAGATATTAAGATCTTCATTATCAATGTATATTAGTTTTATTAATTTATTTATTTTTGGCCAAGTGTCTTTTATTTGATTTAAGTAAAGACGAAAAATACTGGATTCTCTGAAAACAAATCATACCTTATTGTTTAACTACTTTTCTGGTAAAATAAACTTAGAAGACAAGAGAAAGATGTTGCACTGTTGCTCTGTGAGTGACGAGCGTTTTTCTGCAGATTGTGTAATATGTCAGTTGGGTTTTCATAATGCTGAATGGACTTGGATTTCTGACAGCAAATGCAGTTTATTGTCCGATAAGAAATCTTTCAGCTCTTGTCAATACCCTCAATCATGTGGCCACAAACTTGTCCACTTCAGAAGTAATAGTTTACAAGTTTTAGTTATATCAATACAGAAATTTTAAAATCTATACCGATAGAAAATGAAAAAGTAAATGCGACTCCAAGGTGACTAGATCATTGAACTGTGACTGATTACAACAGCAGTTTGAATATCAGCTTTTATCATAATTACAGAGAACTGAGAGCAGCTCCTGACTGCTGTGTAATTATGCAGATATAATGAGGTTAATAGGTACACCAGACCATTGTAAAACAAGGAAACTGCTCTTTCCTTAATTGTGACTATATACTACGACACACATTTTGATTTTCCTTATTTATATACACTATATGGTATATTTTTTTATTTTCACCTGCTCACTCGAATTATCAGTAATTTTTAGTAGTAGTTATCAGTGTATGACAAGTTTTGGTAATAAAATAAATCGTTGTTTTACATAATTTGCCTTAATGACTAGAGCTGGCTACTTGAAAAACCATAATAATTCACAATGATGTCAGACTGCTATTTAACTCTATCTGTGTGTCTACATTATACAATTACAAAATTAACATCCATCAGTCAGTACTTTTTACTTTTAAGTACATTAAAAATCAAGTACTTTTATTTGAGTAAAACTGAAAAGGAGTATTTGATACTTTTACTGTATTTGAGTCTGTACTTTTACTCAAGTACTTGATGAGTACTTCATCCACTACTGCTTTTTGATTATTTTTAACCTTACTTTTAGCATTAACTAGTTTATCACATAGATTTGAATAGGATAATCTCATACTAAAGTGATATAAAAAAGAAACAAAAATGTTGAAATTAGTGCTGTCAAGCGATTAATCGCAATTATCCAAATTAAAAGTTTGTGATTACATAATATATGTGTGTGTGCTGTGTATATATTTATTATGTATATATAAATACACACATATGCATATATACATTTAACAAAAAATATTATATTTATATATAAAATATTTATATATAATAAAAATTATATATGTAAGCAATAAGGTACTCGAGGCTGCGCTGTATCGTGAATAAGTCATGGCTGAAGGGCGTTGTTAGGCACGACGCAAAGCAGAGCAACCCCTTCAGCCGTGACTTATTCATGATACAGCACTAGCCTCGAGTACCTTATTGCTTTTATAAAATGGTTACCACACAATACAAATATTAAAGCCAAAAATATGCATCAATGCAACTTTCATGAAGTAAATTTTTACTAAAAGCCTTTCTTCCGCCAGAAAAAAATTGTCCGACTGTGAACGGCAACAGAAGTTACATTATTACGCCATTAGATGGCAGCAAAGACTGTCTTTATGAGTGAGTCAGTCTGTAGCGAAGACTTTTACATCGAAAAGACTGAATTGTTGTGAACACAGAACAAGACGCAACTGAGAAATGCTTTGACTGGCGCTGTCAGTCACGGGAAAACCCCTTAACTGTTAAAAGGACAAGATATCGCAGCAGGACGTTTAAACAGATGTTTTATTATGAAAATAGGACTGACCTGAAGGAAAATGCTAAATCTGAATGCAGGTAATAAACTCGCTCACTCGATCTCTTTCTCACAATAGTCTTCTACATAATACAGTAAGCTTCAATGAACAATATCAACAGTTTATGTTGCTAAGAGTGGTTGCTAAGGGTGTTGTGTAGTGATACACAGAACCATTGGGTGAAGCGGTCATAGCCGTGTTTTATCATGAATAAAACACAGCTAATGACCAATCAGAATGAAGGACGGGAACTAACCGTTTTGTATACAGTACAGTCCAAAAGTTTGGAACCACTAAGATTTTTAATGTTTTTAAAAGAAGTTTCGTCTGCTCACCAAGGCTACATTTATTTAATTAAAAATACAGTAAAAAACAGTAATATTGTGAAATATTATTACAATTTAAAATAACTGTGTACTATTTAAATATATTTGACAAAGTAATTTATTCCTGTGATGCAAAGCTGAATTTTCAGCATCGTTACTCCAGTCTTCAGTGTCACATGATCCTTCAGAAATCATTCTAATATGATGATCTGCTGCTCAAGAAACATTTATGATTATTTTCAATGTTGAAAACAGTTGTGTACTTTTTTTTCAGGATTCCTTGATGAATAGAAAGTTCAAAAGAACAGCATTTATCTGAAATACAAAGCTTCTGTAGCATTATACACTACCGTTCAAAAGTTTGGGGTCAGTAAGAATTTTTATTTTTATTTTTTTGAAAAGAAATTAAAGAAATGAATACTTTTATTCAGCAAGGATGCATTAAATCAATCAAAAGTGGCAGTAAAGACATTTATAATGTTACAAAAGATTAGATTTCAGATAAACACTGTTCTTTTGAACTTTCTATTCATCAAATAATCCTGAAAAAAAATATTGTACACAAATATTTTGTACAATTGTACACATTAAATGTTTCTTGAGCAGCAGATCATCATATTAGAATGATTTCTGAAGGATCATGTGACACTGAAGACTGGAGTAATGATGCTGAAAATTCAGCTTTGATCACAGGAATAAATTACACTTTACTATATATTCACATAGAAAACAGTTATTTTAAATTGTAATAATATTTCACAATATTACTGTTTTTACTGTATTTTTAATTAAATAAATGTAGCCTTGGTGAGCAGACGAAACTTCTTTTAAAAACATTAAAAATCTTAGTGGTTCCAAACTTCTGGACTGTACTGTATATATATATATATATATATATATATATATATATATATATATATATATATATATATATATATATGTATGTGTGTGTATATATTTATGTATACATAAAAAATAAATATACACAGTACACACACATATATTATAATAACACAAACTTATTTTGGATCGCAATTAATGTTTGACAGCACTGCATTAATCATGACATTATGTCAAACTGGGGTTTGTGAAGGAACTGCAGGGGGTTTGTAAGTTGATGAAAAGGAAATAATTAAATAAACCATAAAAATGTAACATTTTAAAATAGAAACAATCAGAAAAAAACACAAAATTTGAAATATTTATTTGCTATGCTGTGTGGCGTCTGACGTGTGTGATTCCACGAAACTGGAAGACTTTCTGAACACACAAGCAATAGAGTCTTAGAAAGGGCCATTTAAAATACGAATTAGTGAAAATCAATAATAATCTGAATATTAAATAATCAATAAAAATGCATATTTACAAGTACATAACTATTGGAATCTGATTATGTAATTGGAGTGTTTGACGTACCTATGTCAGACATGCAGAAGAACTCCTGCGGGTGTCCTAGACCGCAGCTGCAGCTCTCCACCACCTGCTCCTTCAGACCCACAGACAGCAGGAGCAGCAGCGCAGCAGACAGCGGGACTCCCATCATCACTCTCAGAAATGATCAGCTATATAAACTCACTTTATGTGGCGCTGAATGAAATGTCTTTGTCTCTGTCGGAGATCTCCTTCACTCTCAAGGCGCTTCGGGTGTCTTATAGCTTCATGTGTGGCTGAGGAAGGACCAGCCTTCTTCTGTAATTAAACAAACCCCTCCCTCTGCAAACACACACACACACACACAGGATCTGTGGAGATGCTCTTGTGTCAGTGGAGGGAGTCATTTAATTGAGATTTGACTCCATTCTGATATGAAAAGCACATTAATTCTGCATGGATACAATCCAGTCTCATTAAATGCCATGTTCCACTCAGAAATGTCAGATTATGGAAGTAAAATTGGTTGCATGCAATGTGAACAACCAGTGGTTTGGGGCTAGGACATAAAACTGTCTTGTTCACACATGTTTTATTGCTAGACTGGACATGAGCCAGTTTTGATAATTGTCATAAACACACGCTACACCACAGTCATGCATAGTGAATGACTAACAGAAGTCGAGACAATAACACTCTGATAAACATTTTATAGTCTAATAGAATTATAAAATTATAGGATTTTATACAACAGTTCTTCCTGGTTCTTGAATCTGACAGCCGTGTGATATTCTAGTGATAGCAGCACTCACTGTTTGTGTCACTCCGCTTGAAGCGATTGTCAAGGCGTCCAAGCAAATCTACCGTATATTTAACAAATACTACACTCGTTGTACCACAAACTGTTTTTAGGAGAGAATGTAGTGGTTTAGACTTGAAATATGTGACACATATATAATCATAGCGCCTATTTTGCAATTTGTTTTGACGCTTTCACAGATGTGAGCTCCAGGCCGTTCAGTGCTCGAGTACCCGCTGAGAACAGCTTCATCTCAGCCAGTCCTTCAGGAATTAGTGGTTAATAGTGGTTAAAAATATAATTCATTTGGGGTATATCAGGCAATCTTTGGTCTGTTTGTTTTAATCTATTACTTATTCCAGAGGAAAACGATTTGGGTTAAGGGGAAAATTAAATTTCATAACTTTATATTTAGGCTATATTTAACTTAAATCCTGTACTACAGCGTTACTTTTGTACTGACTGAATTGTTTGCTTGTGTTTTTATTTTATTGTTTGCTTTTGTCTTTTATAATGGCTATTGTTGTTAATTTAAATGTTGTTGTTTAATAAATATCATTTTATATAAATAATCCGTCAACAGTATCAGTGAAAGTTACATTATTACACCATTAGACTGAGTGAGTCAGAACGAGGAAGTTGTTTTAGCGCTGTGGGAAATCCCCTAAACTTTTTAAAGGACAAAGATATCGCTTTCCTCAGTGGACATTCAAACTGATTTTTTTATAATGATATAATATTATGGATATCGTCCTGAAAAATGAATGTTATATCAGATGCAGGTAATACACTCGTTCCGTCGATCTCTCGCTCATAATACTCTACATAACGCAATAAGCTTCAATGAAGCGCCTCAATGTTCCTTCATTACTAGTTCTAAAGTGATGTTTTATAATTAGTAACGGATCTTGGGATCGAACTGTTGTATAAATGCAATATCACACTCGTAGCCGTGAGATGTGGCTGTATTTACTGTGATTACATACGGACGAATCACAGCGTGCTGATATACAGCCATATCACACGGCTACTCATGTGATATTGCTCATATGACACTACTGGGACACATAACATGCTTAATTAATTTTCATAGCATAATTTTTGAAGGTAATAATATCAATTTAAAGTGCCCCTATTATGCTTTTTCAGATGTTCCTTGTAGTGTCATGTAGTGTGTTTATCAAGAGCTGAGATTCAGATATGATAATGAGCGTTTGGTTTCTGACCAATCACAGCAGAGCAGCTCTCAGAAAGGCGGGGTTTAGAGAGACCGAATCCTTGATGGAAGCGTTTCAGACACTGAGAGAAAAGAGCTGATGCTGCAGTGGATATTATGAGAGAATTAAAGTGTTTTTGATCTCGGATGAATGTGAACCTGTTGTAGGAGACGAGAAACGACATTACAAACCTTTAAAACAGCATAAGAGGGCACTTTAAAAATTAATTTCCAACATATATTTTAATATAGGTGTCTGGTTAAATCTTATTAGTTCCTGTTGGTGTCTTTTACTCATAAGTCATTTCTTTGGGTGTGTTGTTATTCTGAAACAGTGATGTATTAACACAGTTTATTGGCCTAGCTGGAATTAAATGACGTCTTCTTTTAAGCAATGACCAGTTCCTGGATCTCAGGAAATAAAGCAAACATGGATAATCATATTAATGAAAGTCAACAATGAAAACAATGAATCTGTGTTTCAGATCTCAATGCCAACATTCCCTGTGGTGGTGAAGATTGGACATGCCCATTCCGGAATGGGGAAGGTATGTTAAAAACAAGTAATTTTATCGTTTTTATGAACATTTTGAATGAGTTTATTATCTAATTTCACAGAAATACTGTGTCTAACACAGCTTGATCCATTAATGTCTCTATTGTAATAGCATTTCATCACATTAATAACATGACAACGTGTTAACAGAGCTTTCCATTGGCAGGTGAAAGTGGACAATCACAGTGACTTCCAGGACATTGCGAGCGTTGTGGCCATCACTCAAACCTACACAACCACAGAGCCTTTCATTGACGCGAAATATGACATCAGGGTCCAGAAGATCGGCTCTGATTACAAAGCTTACATGTGAGTACAGCTGCACAATCACATACGAGGCTGATTTGACCTTGACCATCTATGTCAAGACCACCTTGAACCAAAAGAAAGAAAGAAAGTACAGCTACTAAGTTCTAAAAAAAACTACTTTTTTCCATCAAGGTGTGCTTATCATTTGATCTACATGTTTTTGTAGCTTTTTAATCATGCATGTACCATTTGTTTTCTGTATGGTGGAGTGTGTTCACACTTGACAGGTTTGGTTTGATCAAAACGAACTCTGGTGTGACTGAAATATGAACACAACATGGACCAAAGACATCTAAACAAACCAAAAACAGGATGTGATGTTTTTATACATTTTATAAGCTCTTCATGAGCTCTCAGCTGGTAAAAATACCATGCACACACACACAACGAGCGCATTTAGTCCAGCACACAGCATTGTGTTTGGATGTATAGTAAGTTCCGTCGCAATACGTCAAAACAGCCATTTCTTTTTGTTTTGTATCCTTAGGCTTGATGTTAAATGTGAACGCTAAACTAAATGTATCGTTTTATTTTTTGGTCTGGATCAAAAGAACTAAGAACTAGACACACCCAAAAAGAATTAATTTAGACAAAATTCACATTTTGTCATCATTTACTTCCAAACTTTTTTTTTTTTTCCTGTGGATTTTGAAGAATTTATTGGTCCTTTCATGAGAGCTGAGGCTTTCCAGCTTACAAAAGGTTGCAAAATTATCATAAACATCATAAGTCTATGCATGTTTTGTGCATGTGACAAACTCTTCCGAAGTCATACATTAGTCATTTTTGGTGAAGTATTCCTGTTATAATGTGTGGTTAAATCTAACGCAGATTGAGTTTGCTGTGTGACGTGATCAGTGATTTCAATTCACAGGAGAACATCCATCTCTGGCAACTGGAAATCAAACACCGGCTCTGCCATGCTGGAGCAAGTAGCCATGACTGACAAGTGAGTAAGAGAGATGAACACGTGTACTGGTCCAGATACACTGAGGTTCCTGATGCCTTCTTGATGCTAAAATAAACTTTTAACAGACACTGTGAAAACTGTGTCCTATTAAAAATTGCAATATGACAACATTAGAAGTCAAAAATGAGAGTCAATTGCTTTATGGGCAAAGCATCACATGGATTTGCTCATTAATGACAGTGCTGTATTGTTAAACCAAGATGGTTCAATTGATGCTTATTCTTCTTAGTTTTGATTGATTTCATCAGCAACTATCTTAGAGAATAGCGCACAGACATGGTATTACGTTTTTGATTTATTGTGCAGTATATTGTAGCTTTAAAAAAGCTGCGCATTTTGAATGCAATGTAAGTTTGGATAAAAGCATCTGCCAAATGCATGAATGTATAACTGAACACGTGGCTCTGTGTGGGTTTAGCCTCACTCGTGTTCTTCTGTCCTGCAGATATAAGCTGTGGGTGGACGCCTGCGCCGATGTCTTCGGAGGTCTAGACATCTGTGCTGTTAAAGCCATACATGGAAAGGACGGGAAGGATTACATCACTGAGGTGAGAGCAGAGGGACACGAGCGTTCATTCAAGCCTGATTTCAGCCACCTGACCTCTGTATCGTTGCATGCGAGCTGATAGTTTAAATTCAACACCAGACAGAAATGTGTAATAATAAGTATTATGAAGATTATAGTCATACGAGGAGGCGTTGACCACAGGGAGAGTGTGTTTGTTTTATGAGGTTTTCTAAAAAACACATGAATCCATGACAAAACTATTGTTGGGAATGTGAGTCAGACATTGCAATAGTTCTTCAGAAACTCACTTTTTTCTCATGAAAGAGAATAACTCGAGTGTTTATGTTTTAAGGACGCTCATACTCTTCTTCAGTTTTTCTGTCTTGTTTTCCGGTACAAATATCTAAACCAAGACACATTTACTGTAGAAGCTAAATTACTTAAAGGATTAGTTCAATTCAGAATGAAAATGTCCTGATAATTTACTCATCCTCCATGTCATCCAAGATGTTCATGTCTTTCTTTCTTCAGTGGAAAAGAAATGAAGGAAAACATTCCAGGATTTTTCTCCATATAGTGGACTTCACTGGGGTTCAACGGGTTGAAGGTCCAAATGTCAGTTTCAGTGCAGCTTCTTTCAGTGCAAAACTCATCTAGAGAAACCATCGGTCATTTATTAAAAAAATAAACATTTATATACTTTTTAACCACAAATGATCGTCTTGCACTGCTCTGTGATGCTCTACGCATGACGTAATCATGTTGGAAAGGTCCAATCCAGTGTTTACAAAGTGAACGTCAAAGACTAAGTCAAACGCCTTTACAAAAAAAGGTAAAACAACGATGACGGAAGATTTTGAAGTTGGAGGAGAAAATGAGATGGAGTTTTTCGCTCTACCGCGGTACTTCCTCCTACGTCACGTGTGACCTTTCCAACATGATTACGTCATGCGTGGAGCATCACAGAGCAGTGCAAGATGAGCATTTGTGGCTAAAAAGTATATAATGTTTATTTTTTAAGAAAATGGCCGATGGTTTCTCTAGATCAAGACTCTTATTCCTCGTCTGGGATCATGTAGAGCTCTTTGAAGCTGCACTGAAACTGACATTTGGACCTTCAACCCGTTGAACCCCAGTGAAGTCCACTATATGGAGAAAAATCCTGGAATGTTTTCCTCAAAAACCTTCATTTCTTTTCCACTGAAGAAAGAAAGACATGAACATCTTGGATGACATGGAGGAGAGTAAATTATCAGGAAATTTTAATTCTTTAAGTCTTGTTTTCTGAAGATGTATCAAAATGAAGTGAGTTTAAAACACAAATATCTGCAAATGGGGTCAGAAAAATAATCTTGTTTTCCTTTTGAATTAATCTGACACACACTCACACACAAAAAAAAAAACTGTACGGCTTCCAAAGACTTGCAGGAAACCCAAAATTAAATATATCACTTCATCTTAAAGTGCCCTATTATGCTATTTTAAAGGTTTCTAATTGTAGTAAGTGGGTGGTTTGTAGTGACTACGCCACCCTGAAATAACGGAGGAATTACCAAAAGAACACGCAAATAAGTTCCACTTAGAAAAGGCAAGAGGCGTAAGTTTCCGTTTAAACAATTATTTTTTTATTAAAGTTAAAAGAGTTTGCGAAATTTTTAACCCCAAACACAGCATTTAATTGTCTTAGTCGGATGGGAAAAAAGGGGGGGAAAAGCAATTAATCGATGCAGGGGCTGAGGCTTCCTTTATGAGAAGCGGGCTAGTGTGGATCACCCAGTGCTGCCAATCAGAATCACATCCACAAAAATCACTGCAAATAATGACCAGAAATAGTGACACAGCAATAAATGACAACCCGTATTGAAGTGAAGCCTGTGCAACACAACACCAGCCCGCTCCAGGAACACTCAGCTCCTGCAAAACACAAAAAGAGAAGGGAAATCACTTTAGAAGACAGACCAAACCAACATAAACAAACAAGTAAACACACAGTCAAAATCAAACTGAGAGTTGGTGACAGTAATACAAAAGATACTTTTTTTTTTTTTTTGTCTGTGTGTGTGTGTGTGTGTGTGTGTGTGTGTGTGCATTGTAATGTATGGTTATACAGGTGCTGGTCATATAATTAGAATATCATCAAAAAGTTTATTTATTTCACTAATTCCATTCAAAAAGTGAAACTTGTATATTATATTCATTCATTACACACAGACTGATATATTTCAAATGTTTATTTCTTTTAATTTTGATGATTATAACTGACAACTAAGGAAAATCCCAAATTCAGTATCTCAGAAAATTAGAATATTACTTAAGACCAATACAAAGAAAGGATTTTAAGAAATCTTGGCCAACTGAAAAGTATGAACATGAAAAGTATGAGCATGTACAGCACTCAATACTTAGTTGGGGCTCCTTTTGCCCCAGGAATGCGACAGCTGAAACCCATGTCTTGCATACGTCTGTGCGTAGTGGTTCTTGAAGCTCTGACTCCAGCTGCAGTCCACTCTTTGTGAATCTCCCCCACATTTTTGAATGGGTTTTGTTTCACAATCCTCTCCAGGGTGCGGTTATCCCTATTGCTTGTACACTTTTTTCTACCACATCTTTTCCTTCCCTTCGCCTCTCTATTAATGTGCTTGGACACAGAGCTCTGTGAACAGCCAGCCTCTTTTGCAATGACCTTTTGTGTCTTGCCCTCCTTGTGCAAGGTGTCAATGGTCGTCTTTTGGACAACTGTCAAGTCAGCAGTCTTCCCCATGATTGTGTAGCCTACAGAACTAGACTGAGAGACCATTTAAAGGCCTTTGCAGGTGTTTTGAGTTAATTAGCTGATTAGAGTGTGGCACTAGGTGTCTTCAATATTGAACATTTTCACAATATTCTAATTTTCTGAGATACTGAATTTGGGATTTTCCTTAGTTGTCAGTTATAATCAGTGTTGGGGAAAGTTACTTTTAAAAGTAATGCATTACAATATTGCGTTACTCCCTAAAAAAGTAACTAATTGCGTTACTTCGTTACTTTTTATGAAAAGTAATGCGTTACTTTACTTTTGCGTTACTTTTTCTCACCGGGGCTGGGCTTGCTTGTTTGTTTTTTAATAACAACAAAAAAGTTATATTTTTGGCAAAAATGCCCTTTCACACCAAAAGTGAAATCAATAAGCCTCAGGCTGAAGGAAAAGCATATTTACACCTGTACAGTAGAGGGCGCAGCTCAAACAAACCTTTCAGCTGCGCTGCCATTCAAGAACAGGATACAGGAGAAGGAAGTTCTAGTTCTTATTTCTAAATCTAATCTAAAGTATTTTTTGCTTATTATGGTTGAATTAGGTATATTGAAGGTCAGCAGCAAAGACATTGGATAATAATTGAGATTAAATACATAAAGTATATTTGTGTAATTTAATATAGTTAAATATTACAGGTTTGCAAAAATTCTGAGATTGCATTTCACTGTTTTTATTCATTTTGAGGTATACTGAATGATTTTGTGCAAGTGAGATAAGTAAATGCATGTTCACATTTAGTCTAAAACTACAATAACCATCATGTTTACACAGCGTACACAACACCCTCTGCACTTTATTTCTCTCAACATGGGGACAACAAGTCAGTTAATAAATGTGAAAAAGTAACTTGCGTTACTTATTTAAAAAAAGTAACTTAGATATTTTGTTGTAAATTGAAAAAGTATTGCGTTACTTTACTAGTTACTTGAAAAAGTAATCTGATTACGTAACTCAAGTTACTTGTAATGCGTTACCCCCCAACACTGGTTATAATCATCAAAATTAAAAGAAATAAACATTTGAAATATATCAGTCTGTGTGTAATGAATGAATATAATATACAAGTTTCACTTATTGAATGGAATTAGTGAAATAAATCAACTTTTTGATGATATTCTAATTATATGACCAGCACCTGTATGTCTTTCAGGAGACTTTTGCTCTCCTGCCAGGCTGTTATTGAAAATAAGAAACTTGCCTGGTTAAATAAAGGTTAAATAAAAATACAAATTAAAAAAAAAAAAAATTAACCCAAACAAAAATGACGAGCACAAAAAAACAAAACAAAAAGAAAACAAATATCCGGCCTACTTAGCCACTGGACCAGAAGTGTCGACGACCCAAAGCAGCAATGCGGCCCAGAGCGCGGGTTGGAGAGAGAGAGAAAGAGCGATGCAATGCCTTATAATTAGACGGTGTCACACTCATAACCACACACATACGCACACAAAGTCATATAGTAGCTCCTTTAGTTGGTAAATTAACAGCTGGCGCTCTGACCTGACCTGGCTATTGTGCTGCCATGACGCACAGGTGGGCACCCTGTAGACACACCGCACTGGGGTAAGCAGTACAATACACACACACACACAACCTTTGTGGACCGACGTCACACTCTGCAATCCACAGCAGTGATAGAAAAGGGGCGAGCTTTTGACCAAGACACACTCCAGGGGGCATGAACAACAGATTTATATACAAAAGCAGAGCAGTACCTCATTGGCCACGTATTTAATGATGGTAACACTTCAGACACGTCACAAACATCACTGCATAATGTTGTTTCACTTTAAACACTTTTAAAACACTTTAATTCTCTCATAATATCCACTGCAGCATCAGCTCTTTTCTCTCAGTGTCTGAAACGCTTCCATCAAGGATTCGGTCTCTCTAAACCCCGCCTTTCTGAGAGCTGCTCTGCTGTGATTGGTCAGAAACCAAACGCTCATTATCATATCTGAATCTCAGCTCTTGATTCGCAGTGATACGAACAGTAACGACGGCGTCGGTTTCACCGTATCAATCTCAGCAGAAAACAGCGTCTTCTCGACATGATCGACACCAAACCAAACTCTTCCAGTCTCAAATACAACTACAGTGATTGAGGGCGGGGCAAAGAGACGCTGATCAGCCAATCAAGAGCAGAGGCGGCATTATGCAAATTAGTTACAAACCTACGAGCAGGAAGTGAGACTGAATTACTGACGACTCGTTTCAGTTCAGAATAGAGATTTTGATCTTTTGATCTTTTACATTCACAAACAGCTCTATTACACACTACATGAAAGGGAATATGTAAAAAAGCATAATGGGGCACTTTAAACAGTACCCACTGCACACTAATAAATGTTACAGAGTTCAAATAGAAATACGGAGGCGTCACAGTAGGGTTATCTGTTCTGTCTCAGTAAGACACTGTGGGAATTTACATTTACAAAAGCATTTACTCTCATATTCCCAGTGCTTTCAGTAAACTAATTTTGATGTGTTAAAATAAACAATACTTTAAATTTCCATGGTGGAAGGATGTGGTGATGATGGTCCTCCCCCGGTGTCGTGCCACAATGACAGAATGGTGAAATCATATCATTGTCCACAAGAAAACAGTCATCATTCTTCCTTTAGCAGAAGAGATATTTGCTTATGGCTATAGTCTATGTCAAAACAACTGCATGTGAGATGATGAACCATCATGGTCAAAGCATTGATTTCTGTCTCTACAACATGTTGTGGAAATGTTTGGCTTCATTATGAGGGACTTGGTAATATGACATGACCATGTTGCTATGGAAACTGTTTTTTAGCACATAGTGAATGAGCGCACCCTCACTGACAGCAGGAGCAGTGCATCGCAAGGTTCCTGTATGTTTATTAGTAGAATTAACACTAGTTAGCATCCAACTTACATGCTTTCCTGTGCAAATTGTAAATGAATGCAAACCATTGTTTCATTTTTTCATTTTAGTCTATTTATCTTCCATAACATGTCTTCTTTTAGACCAGTGGACAGAAAACCTCCAAAATAGAGTGTTTGTTTTATTGCATTTGATCTCTTTGCGTCTGTAGATTTCAATCTTTAAAGGTGGAGAGTTTGAGTCAGAAATTCACACACACCAAACTCTACAGTTTTATTCATATATATTTATATATTCTCTGTGTGTGTGTGTGTGTGTGTGTGTTGGCTGTAGGTGGTGGGCTCTTCGATGCAGCTCATTGGTGAACACCAGCCTGAGGACCGTCAGCTGATCGCTGCCATCGTCCTGGCCAAGATGAACCAAGAATCAAGCCGCACTGCCGCTCGTTCCCCACAACGACCTCCGACCACTGTTCAACCTGCACAAGTACGTCATCAAACTCAAACGTTATTGGACTCTAACGATGATGCAGAGGGACTGGGGTTTAGATCCATCTGCAGCTTTATTAACGTTAACACCACCATCAGGCAAACAGGCGATAAACGATACTAAGATAAATATAATAACAGTGCAGGTAGGTCAGAGATAACGAGGCAGGCAGTAAATAATCATAAACGAGACAGAGTCCAAGGATCAAAACACCAAGGCTGTCAAAACAGTAACAGTAACACTCAGTAATGTAGTGATGGGCGATTTCAAACACTACTCCATGAAGCTTCAAAACCTTTACGAAACTTTTGTTTCAAATCAGTGGTTCAGAGCGTGTATCAAACTGCCATAGTCGTGTGATTTCAGTAAAAGAGGCTTTGTTACGTCATAACTGTTTCAAAACGTTTAGAAAATTCAGTGGTTCACCGCTAGGGGGCGATGATCTCTGTGAATCTTTGAATCACACGGATTCACTGAGATCAGCTGCAAACCATTGAAGAGGTCTCTATGGGTTTACGAAATAGTAAATTGTGCGCACGATTTAGCAAATCGAGGGAACGAAATAGTAAATTGTGCGCACGATTTAGCAAATCAAGGAACGAAATAGTAAATTGTGCACGTGATTTAGCAAATCAAGAGAATTAAATAGTAAATTGTGCACGCGATTTAGCAAATCAAGAGAATGAAATAGTAAATTGTGCGCACGATTTAGCAAATCGAGGGAACGAAATAGTAAATTGTGCGCGCGATTTAGCAAATCGAGGGAACAAAATAGTAAATCATGTGCACGATTTAGCAAATCGAGGGAACGAAATAGTAAATTGTGCGCACGATTTAGCAAATCAAGAGAATGAAATAGTAAATTGTGCACGAAATAGTAAATTAAATCGTGCACGCGATTTAGCAAATCGAGGGAACGAAATAGTAAATTGTGCGCGCGATTTAGCAAATCAAGAAATTGTGCGCACGAAATCAAGAAATAAATAGTAAATTGTGCACGCGATTTAGCAAATCGAGGGAACGAAATAGTAAATTGTGCGCACGATTTAGCAAATCAAGGGAACGAAATAGTAAATTGTGCGCACGATTTAGCAAATCAAGGAACGAAATAGTAAATTGTGCACGCGATTTAGCAAATCGAGGAAATAGAACGCTCGAAAAATAGGGAACGAAATAAATTGTGCGCACGATTTAGCAAATCAAGGAACGAAATAGTAAATTGTGCACGCGATTTAGCAAATCAAGAGAATAAAATAGTAAATTGTGCACGCGATTTAGCAAATCAAGAGAATGAAATAGTAAATTGTGCGCACGATTTAGCAAATCAAGGAACGAAATAGTAAATTGTGCGCACGATTTAGCAAATCAAGGGAACGAAATAGTAAATTGTGCACGCGATTTAGCAAATCGAGGGAACGAAATAGTAAATTGTGCGCACGATTTAGCAAATCGAGGAACGAAATAGTAAATTGTGCGCGCGATTTAGCAAATCGAGGGAACGAAATAGTAAATTGTGCGCACGATTTAGCAAATCGAGGGAACAAAATAGTAAATTGTGCGCACGATTTAGCAAATCAAGGAACGAAATAGTAGTGCGCGCAATTGTGCGAAATAGTAAATTGTGCACGCGATTTAGCAAATCAAGGGAACGAAATAGTAAATTGCATGCGCGCGATTTAGCAAATCGAGGGAACGAAATAGTAAATTGTGCGCACGATTTAGCAAATCAAGGGAACGAAATAGTAAATCGCATGGACGATTTAGCAAATCGAGGGAACGAAATAGTAAATAGCAACATATTTAAAAAATGACAAAAGCACATAATAATTACTAAAAAAGTTAAACCAAAATTAAAATGCAAACTAAAAATATATATAAAAAAGCAAAATATTAATAAAACTAAAATATCACTGCTGTTATGACTCTTGCTGGCTGCACTTGAACCTAAAATGATATTTCATCTAAAAATGAAAATAGTGTCATCATTTACTGACGTTCATGTGGTTCTTTCTTTATTTCAAAGACATAAAGAAAACATGTTTTATTCTCTACAATGGAAGGCAATTGGGTCCAAAACAATACTGGACCCCAATGACATTCATTGTGTATGGACAAAAAAAACAAAACAAAACCTGGAGACATTTTCAAAATATCTTCTCTTTGTGCTCCACAGAAGAAAGATGAAATTAATGACACAATTGTCATTTTTAGCTGAACTATCCCTTTAAATTAGTACAGCACTCTTTCTGTCTAGTGTCGCCCCCTGGTGTGGAATCACCAGAAATGCATTCAAAATTGAAGCTTGAGTGTCCAGTGAGACTGAAGACCATTTCTTTGTGTGTGTCTACAGAGCGCTGCCTTAAAAGAAAGCCTGGCTGACCCCAACAAGACCCTCGGCCAGCGGCCTCCTCCACAAGGTTGTTTACAGTACATTCTCGACTGTAATGGAGTTGCTGTCGGACCAAAACAAGTCCAGGCAAAATGATTTCCACTGCCACAATTCCAGATAAACGGTTCAGCCCGCGATAAAACGAGAGCTCAGTTCACTGGTGCTGGTTGAGGTTCAGATAGTGACAGATGCAGTAGTTTGGAGCTCGTGCTCTTCAGAATCTGCCTTGACTGTGAAGTGTTTTTCTGTACCGTTCACTTGTTCGCTTCTGATGGCTGCGTTCGTTTCCTTGTTAGTCGTGTGGTTTCCAGGGTCAAGAACAACTCTAACTGTGCCTACGCAGAGTCCAGTGCTGTGGTGTCCTGTGTGCTCAATATGTACTATGAAAGATTTGTACTATTATTTCAGTACGGGTGGTTCCTTATCGTCCAGCTTTCAGATGTGTGTGTGTGTGTGTCTGTGTGTGTGTAATGTTGTTGTTTTTTATTTAAATGTGTTGTTTGTGGTTTTGCATGAGTGATGTCCTTGTGTTCACATTTTTGAATGTGTGTTCAACAGCAAATATGTGTTTTTAGTATTTCCAGCATGGTTTCTAAAGAGAAGGAGTTGTTTGAACGTTTGCTTTCTCAAGGTTACCAAGAAGATTTTCTTCTTTCAGCCTGATGAACTGTCAACAGATAACCATCAGAAGCCAAAGACAGAAGGATTTCCATAAAACTGAATGGTCATTACATTTCAAACTGAGTCGATTTTAGGATCAGGAACGTTTCAGCGTAGAATGAGAGTGAGTCCGTCCTCCCGTGACCTCTTGACTGTCAGCTTATATTATATATCCTTCTGAGCAATATATAACCTACTGTAGTGGAATAGTCAGAATGGGTGAATCACAAGAAACCAGTCAAGAATTGGACGTGTTAATATTTCACCCCAAAATCAAAAGAAGATATGAGAACTTATATTTTGCATAATGAAAATAAAGCCTATTTTAAAACCATTGAGGTTTTTTTTTGCATTGCATTGCATTTGTATGCATTATTCTCATGACGTTTAATTGCAATTAGAAACAATATATATGATATAACAGCATATTTGTTGTTTGATTTAAAAGAAAAACACTGTCATGAAAATAATGTCACAATTCAAAACATTAAAGTGGCTTCATTTTCTTTTTGTGAAATATATTTTCTTTTGCTTTTCTTTCGATGTTGTCGTGAAATGTGACCAGACCATTTTTCTATATGACATTCACCTGAATTTACAGATTTCTCACAATAATCTTTGTTATGACTGTTTAAAACTGATTTGGGGTTTTTCTCTCTTGCGTCATGAATGCAATACAGTTTTATAATATTGCTTAGAGGTATTTTCGAGGTACCGCTTTCCAGCCATTCAGTGTTTTTTATGCAAAGAAAGACATTAAATTAAATAAGCTAACATAGTGCTACAGATTTGGCCTTGACATTTAATAATGCAATATTTGACAAACAATGAGCTTTTCCAGCATTAAAGACATAATGGACAAGACTGAATATGTATAGTCAAGTGCGCTTTTCACAATATTGTTTCAAAGCAGCTTCACAGTGACAACAGGAAAATTAATTGACAGAGATTGGGACGTCTGAGGTGTTTTCAGTGTAGTGCCTGTTCTGTATATTGATGTTTTTAACTGTTTTATCAACATGCAAGATGGTATCTATAATACGTAAAAGGTAAAATCTGTGTTCAGAGTTTAAAATGTCTTTATATTGCATGGAAACTGTTACCTTAAGATCATTTGCATGCATTACCAAAGAGTGGAAAAATCTGGAATATTTTTGTGTGTGAAAAGTATAATTAAAATCAATGAATGTATTCATCAAACATACTGAAAATAATGTCCGCTTGTGAACAATCAGATCTCTATCTCTATATGCTGATGTGGCGTCTGACTTAAAACCCACTAACTTGGGTCGATTAGGCTTTGCTGATGTCACTGCCTCTTTAAATCCAGTACTTGGGTATTACCTGTGATTTTTGTCTGATATAGATCTAGTCTTTCCCCCTCATGTCCAAAGTAATAAAGCTCCCATTTTCCAGACTTACTGTTCTGTGTTACTGAACCTCATTTCAAGTCAAATACCCTTTACGAAAGACACAAAACTTTCAGAAGGGTCAAAGCCCAGTGTGTTTTCATTTATAGTGAGATACTGGGAAACATAATCAAGCATTTATTAAACAAACAAGCAAACCTCAAGAGACACCTCACTCACAACTAGATCATTATCATTATCATAACTAATAATCTCCCACATTTCCCTGCTCCTGCATGTATCCCAGTTGTCCTTTATGTTCGGTACGTATACAGATTTAGTACAAAACACACAACAGCGTACATCTGGAACAATACAAGGCAAAACATCCCAATCAAGGCCGGGGGTGAAAACTGCAAGAAAAGCTGTTTTTCTTTTAAAGATGGCGCATGCGGCCTCTGGGTCTTGATTTTTTTCTTTTTTCTTTTTTTGTATGCATGATCTGTTGTTGTCAACCTGCAGCTACACATCCTCACCTATGATACTGCTGCAAACTAACCGTCCTGTCTGTTTCATTCTGCTTGTTTGGAGTAAAAGCGATTTCCTTTTGACTATCCTTACCTTGTGCAAAATCCTTTGTACGGTTACTTTGGCCAGTCGTGGGGGCGCCTTAATTTTTGATCATAAATCATGCAAAGTTTCTGGTGCTGGATTTAAAACCTTCTTGCAAGCTTCAGTGTTTGCAAAATGTTATAATATGATGACTCTGTTTTGTACTAAACCTAGGGGGGGCAGTGAAACCCCAAGAACCACAGCCTAAGAGTCAAGAGCCTACACCCGAGCCAGTCCCTGCCCAGGAACCTGTACCCAAAGCAGGCCCTGCCCCGACTCTACCACCCACCACGCAGCAGCCCAAACCCCAGGCTCAAGCAGCACCTGAACCCACTCCAGGGAAGCCAACAGAACTGCCCCCAAAACCCCTACCCCCCAAACCCCTTCCCCCAAAGCCTGTGCCCCCCGTTCGGAGGAACTCCAAGCCTCAGATCCAGCCGAAGCCCCAAACCCCACCTCCCATCAAGGCCCACCCAAAAGCCCAACCGAGTGACGCAGATCAGAGTCCTGGTCAATCCCAGCCAGATCCGGTCCCTGCTCAAGAGCTATCCCCAGCCAAGGTTCCAATTAAACCCCCGTCACCAGCTAAACCCCAGCTCCAGCCTAAACCGGTGCTCAGAGAGCAATCCAAACCCGAAGGCCGACCCCAGACTGCTGCTCCATCTGAAACACCCTCAGCCCCGGTTAGAGCAACTCCTTCCCCTGCTCCTGCTCCTGCTCCTGCTGCCGCTCCTGCTCCTCCCACCCAATCCCAGCCTCCTGTGGAGGAACAGCCTGCACCCCAGCAGAAGTCAACCCATCCTCTCTTGAAGTAAGAATCTTTTCACTATTGCTTCATTGCCTGGAGGTCATTTGCTGATTTACTTTATTTCGATAGTCCACTTTAGGCCGTTTTCACACCTATGGATGGATTGTTTGTTTTGTTCCGAAACAGGGACTAAATTTGTTGCAATGTTGCATTTTCAGTTCAGTTCAGTTTCACACGGCAACATTTCATAGCATACTGAAATATGTTTATGCAAGTCACATGCCAGTTCAACTGTCCTCTTATTGGTCAGAGTTTTCTCAGCGTCATCCATCAAAATGATTGACAAGTTAGCTCCATGAGCTTATTGTGGCTTTATTTGTAACTGTCGAGAAACATGCAAACACCATACGAATGTAGCTGTCATTAATACATTCTCTCTGAATCTCCCAGTGCTGTATAGTAGGCTAACTGAGTCGAGACCATATATGAATGTTATAATGCAGCTAGAGCTGGAATCAAGGCTTTGTCAGGACAGTATTCTTGAACAGAGGCCCTCTTTGGTTTTTAGTTACGGTAACTAAAGTGCTGACTCACAGAATCAGACACTACTGCTTTTTATATAACACATTTCCCGCTATGAATTATGATATCGTTTGGTTGGTTGCTCCATTGGGTCAGATTGCTTTCACATCTTAAGCGAACCGCTCCAGAGCTCTTTTGACAGTCTATCAAGACCACCTCTTCAAGGAGGTCTCGGTACGCTTGTTTAGTCCCAATTCACACCCGAGTGTGATTGCTGCATTTACACCTGCCCAAACAAACCGCACCAAGGGGGACAAATAACTCTAGTGCAATTTAACCAAACTAAATGAGGCAGGTGTGAAAGCACCGATAGACATTCTACTAACTATAAGTAACTTTTTGGGGCTACATGTGAACTAGCAGTTATTGAATTAATAGTAGACTGTCTGCTTAAAATCTGCTAACACTTTATTTTGATGCTCCCCAACAGACATTCTAATGATTATAAGTAACAATGCAAAAACAGTCTACAAATACTCTAATAAGAGTTAGTTGTCTGAGATTAGCCAGAACTCCAGACTGATGGCAGAAGGTCCGGACCCCATCGCAGCTTTCATTGGCCAAGGACAGCAAAGAGGCTGTCTGACTGACTTGTAAAACAACCAATCACAGTTCGTTTTGTTCAGCGTCATGTTTAGGGCCGTGAAAATGTAACGTCGATGCCTCTACAATAACAGACTGGCTTGTGAAACTCTTGGACGTATTTTTAAAAATCTATGCCCCAAACTTCACATACTTTTGAAAATCCAGCGTTTAGTTTATCCTGATAAGCGCTCATGGGCACACAACGACTTTCTTCGTTCACGTCACGGCGGGTTTGTTTACAGGGGAAACATTAAAGAACACGACACGTCTCTCGGACATCCTGTAGGATTCAACCTATCAGATGACGACTTTAACTTGTTAGCGTTCAACTCTACCACCCAAGGTACACATACCTTTCAAAAGAGACCAAAACCATGCATATACTCCAAATGGTTCAAGAACAGCATGCAATGTACTTTGGGTATGCCTATTTAGGCATTTTAGGCAAATTTTTCCAGGAATGCTAAGGGGCTAAAACTCCTGAAGTGTTTCCAATTTTGTGTGCCTTATGCATCAGACGTTCAGCCAAGAGACTAGTTGACATGAGAGTAGTTGACATGTAGTTGCAAAGTTACTTATAGTTAGTAGAATGTCTAAAGTTGGACTGTCGAAATAAAGTGTAACTGTCCATTTCAGCAAGAAACCATTCTGCAGTTCATTACACCAGGGGTGTGCAGTCGTTCTCCTGGAGATGTTGGCTAAATCCCATCCTCTTTTTGAATGCTATTCAAAAAGTGCGCCCTATGCTGGCAGTGGTAAAATATTAACTTTGACATAAAAGTAAGCCAATATGCCAAAGTCGAAGAAGCAATGCAAATCAATTCTCTTGCACAGTTGTTTTCAAACTCAGCTCCTGGAGGGCCACAGTCCTAAAGAGTTTAGTTCCAATTCTGCTCCGACGAACATAGTTTTCAAATAGTCCTGAAGGACTCTATTAGCCGGACCAGGTGTTGAAGCTAAACTCTGCAGGAATGGAGTTTGGCACCCCGTGCTAATCCTAACGTGAGCTGGAATACAGCCCTCCCTTCCTGCAGGATTCAGCTCTGTTCCGCCACTCCTTCTTTGCATTGAACCCGAATCCTGCGATTGGTCCGGTTCAGAGTTGCAATCTCTGCAGGAAGGTAAATCTGCATGAGTGGGATTGTGCTCCTTTACCTTCAACACCTTACTCCAGTGTTCACTCAAATTAGATGACTGCCCAAATGATCCCAAAGATGATCTAACCTTGCTTCTGCTTTGTCCGCTGTCTTGCAGCAAATCCCAGTCCTTGACCAATGCCTTCAACGCCTTTGGCGAGACCTTCCGTTCCAGCAACGAGGACGAAGCCAAGGCGGAGACCATCCGAAACTTGCGAAAGTCTTTTGCCAGCCTGTTCTCTGACTAACAACACAAAGGGTGACAAAGGGTGGCCAGGGACTCAACTGACAGATATGCATCCTGGTCTGAGGTTAACTCCATGTAGCTGTGTACATTTAACCCCTCCTCCCAACTCTGCCGTAATTATCCGAGTGTTACTTAAGAAGGTTAGAGTGATGTACAGTGATTGTTGGTGTTTACATTTTTGAGACGCTCTGCCCCGAAACACTGGGATTTATACGAGGAGGGGATGGCTCTAAAGCGATCAGTTACAGGAGGCCAGAGAATGCTGAAGTCGTCTATAACCCCTCGATGTTGTAGCTGTATCGGTGTAGTGTGTTTTCTTTACCCGGAGACAAATATTTGTGACTAGTTCCCCTCGTTTATCCCCTGTAGTGTGTGTGTGCGTGTAACTAGTTGGTGTGTTGTAAGCATTAGCCAGTAAGACATTAGTTCAACAATACCTCGGGATCTTTATAAAAGCACTTTCCTATTCAAGTTTCCTACAGTAATCAATGCTTGGACTGGTCGTTTTCAACGCAGTGGTGGGATTTCAGTGGAACGCCTGGTGTTTTAGCGACATAGCTTGCACTTATCAACCTGTCAAGATATTCATGAGTGCCATGTTTATAGTATCTCTGCATATTGTATTGTACTGTATGTTTAACATCTCAGGAGTTTAATTTGAGTACATGTTTATTCCGGCGTCACACTGTTCATGTTGTGTTTTCTTTGTGCACAGTGATGATGCTTTGCATGACCCGGTGATAATTGTTTTCTCTGTACAAGTGTCAATAAACATGTGGCGCATCATTCCACTGACATACCGTTTGCAGTCTGCCCATTATATGTGCATCGAGTGGCGACACGCACTGTTATGCATGTTCGTAACCTTTTGGCAGTGTGTGTTTGTTTCTTCGCATTGAGGACCCAATCAGTAAGTGCACAGACCAATGCCCTGGCCATCTGGTTTACAAAAGGAAATAAATTTGTGACTTATTTTTTACCAAATAAAGGTTTAATCTCATCTGAGAGATGGTAAAAGTGAGGCAAGCATATTTATGAGTTCCCAGAAGGTGGCAGTAGGTGACCAATGTTTTTGCTAACCATGGTTAAATGGTTCATGTTTAGCCTACATCATCAAATTCCATCCAGAAAACTACTAATCATTTCAAGTAACATCCACTAATTTGGCACATGCCTCAAGTGCTGATCATGATGTAAATCTACATTCAACATAAAGATAGAAAAACACAAATGTCTGCAAAATATAATTTTATTTTCAAATAGGATGTCTATAATGTTGGTATCAGTGTGTAATTGTAATCTTGCACTAAAGACACTAATGCATCCACACAACCCACGACTCACTTCTCTCAGTGCTTGTGTCCAGTCATATGACTGATGATGCTAGAGACTCTCCTTACGTCAAAGCTGACTGACCCTTTCCACGTGTTTATTACACATTATCTAAACTTGTGATCATGTGAAACAATGATACCATATGCTGTGACATCAATTGATTGCAGCTATTTTCAAAACGAGGCAGAAACGAAGGTGATTTAGAGGGAAAGTGAGAAAAAAAGAATCTATTAAGAGGAGTTCACTGAAGATAAAACTGAAGAAGGTGTTGTTTATTATTTTACATCGAACAGTAAAAATCAAAACTAAATTTGGCTAAATGCCAAAATTGCCAGTTTTAGTGCTCGAAGCATTTTTCGTGGTCACACCGGGTGCCAAGATGAACACAGGTGGAATAATATCGGTAGTTTATGCGTTATGTAAACTTGTTCGCGTAATGCAGTTAATTTGGCGTTGATTTCTTTGGCTCTTCCGCATTTCTCCATGTGTTCCAAAGGTGTTCCAGATGGGAGGAGAAATGGAGTGGTGGTGTCCCGAAACATATGGAGCTGCCTAACTAGAACGCATTAAAAATTTAGCCATTTTAAAATATTTAATGTAAAATAATCTTTTTGAATATTTAGTAATATTTATCTGATCCAATAAAAAATAATAATTTTGAGTCTGTAGAATCATTTTGGGCATTTTGAAGCGTTTTGAGAATATTTCAATTCAGATCTAAGTCGGTTTATTTAAATTACTGAATGCTTTAGAATTATTTCTAGCATCAAATCTGTGTGCTGCATACATAAAATAGTGTATTTAAACGCAGGACACGTGTAACATTATTGGGCACATATTATAGACGCGATAGATGCGTGCGCGCGCGCGCGTGTGTGTGAGTGAGTGAGTGATTGCGAGAGAGAGAGCGCGCATATTACAACCCTTCAAAATGCTGTCTAGTTAGGCAGCTCGCTATGTTTTGAGACGGCGCCATTAGGTCTGGTTGCCCCGCGCATCTTTGCGCCTCACAGTCCTCTCCACAAGCTTCTGTCTGTAACCACACCGACCCAAACCTGCTGCGCGCGGCCGGACGGCAGGAAAACTCCTGCGACTCTCTCACACACTCGACTGACAGCAGGAGGAAACATCTCTGGCGTCACTGAACACCTCCAAGAGACCCCTACAGGTCAGTGCACTTCAAGACCACCTCTAGTGAGCAGCAGGTGAACACTCGAGTACTTTTACTCTGTTAACTTACTGTACATTTATGCTGCACAGACGCTTCAATATTAAAAAGCCATCATTCACATCGGGTAAGTGTGAACTGGGAGATTCTGATGTTACTTTATACGAATAAACAGGCTTGGAGCTGAATTATTATTAACAGCAGAGGGTTTTATAGGTTTTTGGTAAATGTATGGATGAGTTTAGACACCTGTATTTACTGTCAAATCATCATCATATATGAGACTACAGATGAGAATTCATCAGCATTTCCAGGTTTGATGTGTCTAAACAGTCAGAAGTTTTAGTGATTGTCATAGTGGAGAATTTACAGTAAATATTGATCATCATACAGGCCTCAAAATGTAAATGTAAAGCGTTAGATTCAATTTTTAAATAATAAAATCGTTTGATAGGTTAAAATAATTTTTAAAAATGGTGTTAATATTATTCTTGGCGGAAGATAGTTCTGATTCTGTGAGAACTTGAGGAGAACTGACTTCTAAACTGGCTAAAAAATACATTCAAAGAAAAGTGTTTGTTGTGACTAAAACTATTATTAACAGTTTTGTTTTATTTAACACTTGCTGGGGTCACTATGTGCAATCTATTCTGAAGTTTCAGCTTCATTAGAAACACACTTCTGCAGAGATTTGATTTTAAACAATAAGCTGAGATTCAGATTTTGCAACTTTGCCAAAGCCAGTTTTCTCTGAAGTGACCGTTCTGATTTCACAGAGCCTTTACTTTACAAACTAAGAATGATTTTGAGTGAGTAAAAGTTTTAAAAGTTCTGTCATGTTTACAAAAAAGAAAGAAACTGGATGTTTTGTGTATGTATTTGATTGAGATTGCACAATATGAGTTTCAGCTCATTTGTTATCTGCCAAGATGAACACGTGTTGTCGCTCCTCAGCACACAGACATGGATTGGCATGAGTTTCTAATATATGAACTACAGTAGCATATCCAGAAAAACAAACTCAATCAAATCTTTGCTGGTGTAAGCAGTGTTTAATTCAAGAACTAAAGTCAGATTCTTGTGACAGTCACAAATAGCTGGCAACGCACGATGTCTGGCCTGCTTTTATTTAGGGAAATCAAAGAACCATATGACATTTATGATGCAAACACAAATTGCGAAATTAATATGAAAGAGGGGTCAGTAAATGTCTAATTCTGCTTTAGCAGTAAATCTGAGGTCAGATTCTCTGTGCTTTTGAATCGCAAGTAAAGTAATCGTAAAAGTGGGAGGGCGAGAACAAAAAATGAAAAAGAAAAACAGAAACTGAAAATGGAAATTTCAAAAGTTTGTCACTTGGACTCAGAGTTCTGCCCGTAATGGTGTGTGTGTGTGTTATTGTGGTGTGTGTTATTTGTGTTGCTGAGACTAGTGAAAATGTTTTCTATTTTAATAAGAATTTTTCATTACAAACTATTACCAGTATAACCATTTTAGTTCAAAATGAACATGAATTTAAAATAGTAATTGGTGAAAGTCTCATCGATGATCATGTTCTTTAAAAAAGCATCGTGTGCTTCAGTGGAAGAAAAAAGATCTGACCGTCTTTGCTCACTCACCTATCTAAAATATTTCTTCATAGTTTACATTTTTAAATCCTAAAACAGCTTTTTCTTCATTTAAATGAAGAATCCCTTTTCCATGTGTGTTTTGAGACTCTGTCGTGTTTAACAGCTCAGGGAGTGAAACACATCTACCCGTTTGAGATGAGACCGTCGGACCTGTTATATAACTGGCGTGCACCATGATGGACTTTACCCTGTTGTCATAAATGTAAAGTGTGGAAATCGCAGCAGAAACCCTGTTTACACTGATTTTAGTGGTAAAACTGCTCGTCTCTTTGTGCTGCACTCGCTGCTGACAGTTTACTGCACTTTGCTCATCTAGTTTTGCTGCACTAAAAACTACTGTTCAGTGTGAGCTTTTTGAGCTTGTCTGCTTGTTTTGTGTGTGTGTGTGTGTGTGTGTGTGCGTGCACAGGAGTGGCTGTTTGGTTTCAGCGTATAGTTGATGGATTGTCTCTTTTGAAACGGCTCAGATAGTCTTCAGTGTGTTATCTTGCACGTGTTTCTACACAGATTGCAGGATTATACAGAAGCATTTACTTCATTAGCGGCCATAGGCCGCACCTTATCCAAAGACGCCTCCTTCGCTTTGCTGTTCAGTGGGCTGGAACTGCAGTTCCAAGAACCAGTTATGGCACCAATGCATGTGTGGAAGCAGATGCATCTGTGTGTGTGTGTGTGTGTGTGTGTGTATATATATATATATATATATATATATGGTGTGCATGTGTGTGTGCTTCACCGCCAGTGTTGATTTGTGTCAATTTAGTGGTGTTTATGTTTTAAAGTAACATTGGGGCTAATTTATGCTTTTTAGAAACACTTTACTTACTTTATATATAATGCGTTATAAAAGTATTTTATGCATTGATTATGCCGTGTATTGTCTCATGAATAACTGTAACCACAGTAAAAATACATTAATTCTTGTCAGTTCATTGAACACACCTTAATGCATTGAAACACATGACAAACAACCAGTTTCAGATGTAACAAGGAATCTGCAATATAATGCATTTAACTTTAGTTACAATTATTTATGAAAATATGTAATGGTTTGCAATGTACATTATGAATACCTTTATAATGCATTGCACATAATTGACTCGCAATTTGTCGTAAATCCTGGTTAACACGGGATTGTGTGTGTGTGTGACGTGCGTGCAGTTTTGATGCTCTGAGATGTTGCTGAATGCGTGTACAAAATGTCTGATGATTTTGATGTTCGCGGCTCACTTTGACCCGCAAGTTCATGATTAACCGCTGCTGCACAGACCCAAAATAAAAGTAAAAAAATCCATATATTTTTTCATGTTTTTAAAGTTTCTCAACTACCCTCTGAGGATATTTACATTTACATTTATGCATTTGGCAGACGGGCAAACACACAAAAATAATTAAAGAATTAAAAAAAAAAAAAAAATCAAGATTTTAAATGAAAAACAGTTACAATGTGGTTTATAATATTCATTTTTTTTTAAACAAATGGTTAAAAAAATAGTTGTTAAATACAATTTTAAAAATAATTTGTTCTCATGCTTATTTTTATGTGTGAGAAGTATTAATATTAAAGGTTTACTGTTTTTACTTCATAAAATCATAACCAGAATTCATACATAACACAAGGGTTCGGTAAAGTCTTTATCATTTAAGCATCATTTGTTTAATCTGACTTATCAAATGAGCTTACCATCCAGTTTTGCAAAGAATATTTGAATACTGATAGTTCACATGTATGGAAAATGAATTTTGTCATTCATAAAGTCTTTGTCAGTAACGTTTTTAATGTTTTTTCCCTCCTTATCTTAAATCAGCTGAGGCGTATTCTTATAGTCCAGTCTTACTTGCATCAATCAAATGAAATTGGAATGGATTTTGTATACTTTGGACTGAAATGAATTTTGGTTTTGTGGTTTTGTGAGCGCTTCACACCGAAATCCGCTCTGTACGTGTGTCGTGAACGTTCTTATCTTTTGCTCGTTTCATTACAACAATAATGCAATGTGACAATGTCCATAAACAAGCGTGCGATATGAAGCGGAGCACTTAGGGTGAAGTCCAGAAGATTTTCAGAGATGCGCTCGTATCAGAGACTGTAATTCATGCTGAAGGTTCATTGTCAGAAAGACACTAAACATTCAGCTCCGAAGGTTTTTGGAAACAAGCTCAAAGTCGCTTCCCAGAGATCTTTCACAGTAGCTCCGTCCGTCGCCGGCGCATGTTTTTACTCACGATGTGACCGAAACTAAACCTCTCCCCCCTTTCCTGTCCACATCGAGGAACAGGGAAGACCCTTCCTCTCGTTTCACGGGATTTGTAGGCCTTGACAGAGAGCATGTTCCTTCCTGATCCGTTTAGGAAGCTCCGCAGAACCCTCAGGAGAGTCATCCACTATTAACTCATTCCTATTAAAAGTAATTGGGAGAAAGTTCGTGTCCTTAGATGTTGTGCAAGTCGAAATCCTTCAGAAGCTTCACAATTCAGCGTTGGTTTTGCTCAAGTCCCTTGTGAATGTTTGGCTTTAACATCAGAACAGATTGTTTTTGGGGGTTTAGAAACCGTTTCGAGATGAATCTCCAGATGAATCATAGTTTGAATCCACTGAATTGGGTGGTAGTTCAGGTTTGGACCTCACTGCAAAAAAGTGATGTTCTTCTTCAGTCTTGTTTTCCAGCGCAAATATCCAAGCGTTCTTAAATCAAGACACATTTACCGGAGAAGCAAAATGACTGAAGATTCATCATCAAAATGAAGTGAGTTTGTGCTTAAAACAAGAACAAATATCTGCCAGTGGAGTCAGAAAAATACACTTAATTCAAAGAGAAAACAAGATGATTTTTCTTGTTTTAAGCACAAACTCGCTTCATTTTGATTCATTTTCCAGGCTTAATATCTTCAGTCATTTTTCTTCTCCAGTAAATCTATCCTAATTTAAGAATGTTTGGATATTTGTGCTGGAAAACAAGACAGAAACACTGAGGTAGAGCATCGTGTTTCGTTCATATTCCTATTTCAGATCCTAAAAAGTGTCAAGGACTGTAGGAAAAAGGAATCAGTTATCTTTATTAAGACAGCTGACAACACATGAACAGCCTAATTTAGAAGCAGCCCATTAGAAGCGCTGTTGGTATCCGAGGCTCTTCTGCGAAGAGAAGTGGAACCAGCACAGTTCTGAGTGAGAATGAAGCAACAGGAAGTCATCTGGCTAGCCTTACACCTCATAGCAGGACCACATGATACTTCGCTGTCTGCACTTTTGCTGAGGCCACGAAGTGTCAAAAAAAATTTCTTTAGTTCCTGTTAAATTTATTAGAACCACAGAAATAGCCACTCATTTGCCCATTCGCTCGAGTCAAAAGTTCAGTGTGCCGAGCTCACTTCGTCATCCCGAATCATCGAGGATCTTTCCTCAAGAAGGGTGAGCCGTAGTGTTTCTGTCTGCTTTTGTTGGATGTGCTTTTTTAACATGTCTGGTGTGTGTGTGTGTGTGTGTGTGTGGAGTTTGTGTTCCTTTTATAAGTGTGAATTGAAACTTGTCATAAAGTCTGGACAGCTATCAACCAAAGTGTTGAGACTGTGAAGAGATTTTGTAATTAAATGACAGATCAGTACTTCAGGCAGGCCTTCTCGGAAAAAGAAAATAAACAGACATCGGAACGCTTATTAATAGCTTTAAAGGGTCGTTCACGCAAAAACGTGTAGTCATTTTAAATAATAACAATAATTGTTCAAAACATTCAACGTTTTAGAAATGTTATGCGAACGTTGAGGAAACATTCCATTTGAACATTCTGCCAACATTATGGGAATGATACTTTTGAATGTTCTCTGAAACAAGTTGCAACTTTTAAAAAAAATTGTTACATTCCAAATAACTTTGAGTGAACATTCTATTAACGTTACTGGAGGAACTGAACAAATTACTTTCTTCTCCAAAATACAATAAACAGATATTTTTTAAAGAATGTTGGTAGACAAAACGTTTTGGTTACGATTGACTTCTGTTATCTGAACAACATTTCTCAAAATATCTCCTTTTATGTTCCTGTACGTTTATAATGTTGTGATGGTTTGTAAATGGCAGAATTTGTACTTAAAGATTTATCGGTCGCCATTCATTCATCATAGTCTGCGTTTAGAGATTTAACCCTAAAATGAAAATTCTGTCATCATTTATCCAAACCTGTATAAACTTCTTTGTTCTATTGAACACAAAGGAAGATATTTTGATGAATGTAGGAAACTGAACAGTTCTGGGTCACCATTGACTTCCATTTTTTTTTTTTTTTTCTACTATGGAAGTCAGTGGTGCCCCAAAGCGGCCTGGAAACAAAGAAATTTATACAG